>NW_020272952.1:149847-246000 GCF_003268045.1 Sipha flava | reverse complement strand
ACACACACACACACACACACACACACACACACACACACACACACACATACACACACATGCACTTACGCACGTAGGCACACACATATATACGTTCTTTGAGTGCTTTAATGCCATAGATTTTCCAGTGATCGATTAAAAATATAGATGATGATAATTTGTGTGGAAAAAAACAAAATCATATGTTTAAAAGATCTTCGTTATTTTTAATTTTTTAATTTCGGCTCATAACAGTGAACAGCTGTCAACTTTGGAAAGATCTCCTCTTATCCTTGTATATCCATCCCTCTAGTAACCAAGATTGACGGAAATAAGAACGTGACAACGACGACGCCATCATCGTTGGTAGCGTGATGATTGCTAAGAGAGAAGAAAACTTTGCCGACGTGTATAAATGCTTCACTACTATCACCACCTCCACCACCACCATAAAAGTAAGAGCCGCACACGAATGAGATTGATAATTGGCTACCACCACCACTATCGTGGTAGTCTTGATACTCTTCCCGAAGGAAATCGTGGTGGTTGGTAGAGGTGGTTTCATTACTCGTTGTCCAACAGCCGCTATTCTGATGGGTTGATGAGTGTCTTTTCTTTTCGATGGACAAATTTTGATTCTATCAGAATTATAATCGGATGTTCTTCTCAATTTCCTTACAATATCACCTTAGTACCGATCATCAATAAATACTTGATCTGCATATTGAAAAATTCGTCCTTATTCTTTTAATCCCTAGTCTAATCTTAGGCCTTTCCCACATCGTCGCCAATGAGCTTAGAATATTTAATTTGTTACTTTTGCATTGGAATAGATTTTTCGAATACATTATCTTACTGAATTCAGTTACCAGACATTTGGAATGTTCATTTTTATATATTATTTTATTGGAACAAGAAAAATACTGTAGATGGCTGACTGACCTCAAATGACGGCATAAGACACTCACTAATTACTGTGTATTCATAGTAATGGTTTATAGTGGTTTATGTATATTTCCAATTATTAAATATTTGCTAACACGCCATGGTATAGCCGTGACTAAAGTAGTAGTTGTGTTCGTATTAGATGGTAAATGTATTACTGTTGTTGCTTATTGGAAAAGAGAGATTAATGTATATGTATATTTACAGTCTTTATTATAAATACTATAAGATGGAATAAGAATTGCGTAAATACTGCAATACCAATATTAATCCGATGTCTAAGCCTTCATTAAAAGGTCGTGTTTAATCGATAGTATCGTATTTGACTATTTACTTGTATTATGTATGCAAAATGTATACTTACAAATGTTAATCATGTATAACGTAATATTTTAAGATTATATAATCATAGTAATTGGAATTTCAGTTAAAAACTATATGACATGTATTATTATTAATTCAAGTTTGAACTATTAAATTGTTCACTATAACCCACAATATTAAATGATAAAATTAATAACTAAACAAAGTTATATATTCAATTTAAACCAGAATTGTAATAACAATGCCATAGAATTAATAATTATGTTATTATCTGTAAAATTAATAACACTCCATTATAAATGTACAAATATTATTAAAACTCCATATTTTAATTGGCTATTGTAAGCTACTGGAATTTTAGAAACAGTATTATATATAAAACACATGCCATACACATACTAGGGACGGACTTGATGTGTGTTTAAGGGGGTCTGAAGAGTAATATCATAACCATTATTATATTAAATTATATATTATACTATCATTTATTATTATGAAACAAACACATACATAAACACACACATATATGTACCTATATTAAATGCATCTGAAAAATTCGGTTCTGTCAATCAACTTGGATGCAAAAACGGATAGCTTTTATTATTTATTTATGTTTCAATGCATGGTTACTACCAGCTGAAATTAATCTGAAAATTAGTTCTAAAGAAAATATTGGTCGCAGTATTAATAATGACTCGGTATTCGCTTGAATCCTTTCAAACTGCCCCTATCTAAATTTTGTCATTTTTCAAAGATGGGCTGTATGAAGAAAACATTTATGATATAACTAAGTTTGTCCCCATAATTTATCACTCATAACTATGTTTCAACCAGTCTTACATGCAAAACTATTTCTTCATACCTCATATGTTTGGAAAAAACTAAAGAAATTTATGGAATGCAATTGTGAAACTCATTTTCATATCGTTCAACCCAAATCAAATCAGAAATTTCAGTTAGTCATTAAATTATTTAATATTTAAAAATGCAATAATCAGTATATACGAGTAATTACAAATTACAAACATACAGCTAAATCTATAAAAACAAATACTAAATAATATGGAAATATGCCTTGAATGATAATTTAAAAAATTGCGAAAAAACATAATCTTGTCTAAAATGAAAAACTTCTTTGGTCCTATAATTTTGTATGATTTTGTCTTGAAAAATAATTATTAACAAATATTGTTTTCTATGTAACACAAAGCGCATGAAAAGAAAACAAGTTGGAGATTAGTTTGATTGATAATTTTTTCAGATTTGCGGATTATCGATACTCGCCATTATTAATTAGAACAACGTTCCTAATTTTATAAAAAAAAAAAAACCATATATTTGTATAGATATGTCAGTTTTTTAATTCCATTATTTCAAATTTCCAATAAATGTTTTCAACCATATAATATAATGATTTAATTGTTATGAAATAAAAAGTTTTATATGCATCATTTGGAAACTTTAATGTTTTTTATTTTATGATATGATTTTAGTAAGTCCAAAGGTACGATAAATATATTAAAATTCAAATCAACCACAATATTTCACTGATATATATTAATTTGTTCTGTATATATTTGTATTATATTTTTAGATCAAAATATATCAAAATCAAATAATTCACGTATTTTATAATGTCTTAATACAAAAGAAAAATTTAAAAATTCACATGAAACTTAGCTTTGAAATACTCATTTATTTATTCTGTTTAATATAAAATTACTGACTTTATCTTAAAGAAAAATTTAAACATAACTACATAATAAATTAAAATATATGCCTATAAATACTCGTGATGTATTATTTTTTTCGTGATTATAATTTAATCAATATTATGTAATATTATGTAATATTATGCTATATTTTTATTAAAAAAAAAAAATTAGTGAAGAAGTGTGTATATTTGTATAGCAAATTAAAATATAAACACATCGACCATATTATAATCTATAATAATTGTAAATATAGTTTATATAAATAAGAAAATTTTAATATTAATACAATCAAAATTTCAATATTAGCTAAATATACGATAAATCAAATATAATTTTAATTAATATAGACTTATACTTTTCAGGACCGACATTATAAAAATTATCGAAAAGTATCAAATATTTTTTATGTTGAAGGAATCTGTGATTATGTTCATACCAATATATAAAATCCCTAAAAACTTTTTAAATTTATATGATAAATTATAAATATTAATATGTTCATAATGTAATAAATATATTTTAAAATACCATTGTGTTAGTTATATACATTATAGGTATATGAATATAATGATTATAATTACTTGATTTTTTTTTTTACATTATTCTATTAAAACAATAAAGTTTTTTGAACAAAAAATAAATTACGTGATTAATTATCTTTCTAATATAACTGAATAATAATTTTTATTTTTATAAAATTTACCAAAATGTATCATAGTGTCATAACATTTAATAAAAAAAAATGGTTTTTTTTTATTTCAATGTTATCCTATTGTAACAAACAAAAAAAAAATATAATAATGCTCTGATTACGTTCAAACCGATAAAAATAACGTGAAAAATTTAAACTACAGTTAAGCTATTAGATACAGTGAGATTTAGGAAAACGTTTTTCTGTAAAATTTTGCCAACATGTTTTGAAAGTTACTCTTGGGTGGTGAGTGGAAGAATGATTTTCATGTGTACCTTCATTTTTCTGAGCTCTCGGTTGCCTCCGGGATAATAGTAGCTTTTAAAATTACTCAATTTAATAACAGCAAGACGGATGAACAGAACGTAGTGTAATAAAGCCTACAATTCCTGAGTACACTCTGTCGTCAAACTCAATCAGGTAACCATAAATCCCACAACGCCATTTATTTTATTTTTAGTATAAATAACAAAAAAAAAATTCCTTTTAATAAAAAGAAATAAAATAAAAAAAAATTAAGTAAGATGCTGGAAAAAAATAATAAAAATATGTTATTTATAATCAGCAGCCATAGGTAAAAATGAAAATATTCAATATCAGTTGTCGAAGGGAAATATTTATCCAATCAAATTATTGTGTTGTTAATATAATACAATAAAATAATGCATTCAAAAAATAGAAAATATATTTATTACTCTCCATCAGTATTAAATCTAAGACTGTTTATAAAACAAAATATATAAAATAATATATATATATATATATATATATATATATATAATACAATGCATAGGTTCATAAAGTACATCAACATTTCATAAATAACTAAATGGAAATGATACCATGATATACGTACGAATAACATCAAAGGTTTTGAAAATCATGAAAATAATTGTAAAACATACTTGAATAATTAGATTTATTATTAGTTTATTAAAAACTTTAAGTGACTTTATGAAATTAAATAGGTTCAAAACACATTTTAAACATTTCATAGCCGAGGCGTATTTTAAATTTGAAAACAATAAAACTTCCGTATTGATCAACTTAACGTGGCAGAGGCTGTTTTCTTATTATATTATTATTTTTTATTTACGCATTAAAAATTATAATACAATAGCCAAACACACAAGTATCTATAAAAGTACATGGTGCATACCAACAGAAAAATACATGCTTTCTCGAATCGGAATATAATACGATAGTGGATCAGAGGTCAACTCTGTATACTGTTGTATATGTTCGATCGTGACTCGGTGTTCGGAACTAACGTACTGTCAAGCACACGCAAGTGCACACTCGTGTCGTGTGTTCATGTGCCAGGATGGACGCCGTAAACCGTGTCGCGGATAGCTCACCCTTCCATCCCCCGTACGGTGTTCTCAGCACGTACCCATCGAGCATAACCGATATCTCAGGAGACCGGTTCAATGCGGACGGTAGTGACGACAGGGTGCGCTTCTTACCTAACATAAAACAGTCGAAATCCACTCGGGTCTTAGACACAGGTAATACAGTTCAACTGCGTACAGGCAAAAGTAATTCTATTCATAACTCTATTGTAAGCTCGTTGATTTTGTATTTTTAACGAACAAACGGTTAAGATTGGGTTCTAAACGAGATGTATTGAAGGTGTATTGATCGTCTCGCGAAACAAGATTTTAGGTTTTCGTGCAAAACACTCGTGCGCCAGTATCAGCCGTGAACCGCAAGTTCACAGTATAAAATCGCGCATTTCCGACGGGACCCGATGCACATCGTCGAAGGATCCGAGTACCTCGCCGTCCGTCCATTTTCACTGCGTGTTTGTATCAGCCCCCCATCCCACACGGGTGCAAGTGTCGCCCGCCATGTTCTCTGGACACGCGTGATAATGTTTCCGCTTGGTCAGCGGCCAATTTTCTGGGCGTATTTGTCCGCGCGTACCCTTCACCGCCGTCGCGCGCACAAAACACGTAACGGAAAAACACAACACGAGTGCGAGACAAACGCGCGCACTGGTGTACGTGCATGCAAAGCGCGTTTTTTCAACGGTCTACGACAGCGGTTCCTGTAACACGCGGTCCACGATTGCATACGGTAAAAACTCGTTGATCGAACAGTGGTGTATCCATGGTTTTGGGGGTTAGAACCTGAGATAATAAATTAACTTATATAGTATCATTTATGTATACTATTTACCCGAATTTCCTTAATAAATAATTAAAATAATAATAATAATAATAATACGAAACAGCTGAATATTAACAAGACAATTTAAGTTGATCCAGAAAAAGTGTTGGATGATTTGTCATAAAAAAAAAAATGAAAAGAAAAATTGATAAAATATGGTAATTAGGTGAATACTATTTTAACCCTGGAAATTCGAATAAAATATATACAAATATATATAATGTATTTTATTAATAATGTTTAATATTTTGTACTTGTTTAAACACAATAAATTGATAAATTTCATTGTTTCAACATATGCTATATTTTTACAAATAGTAAGTTAAGATTTTCTGAATCCCTCTGCCCACCCATAAAAAGTTCCTGTATACGCGCCTGACCATCACTCTTGGGACTATGACGGTTGATTGAACAGACGGTCGACAGATATCTTGCAAAAACGCACATATTTTACACCACGTGCGTTTTCAGAAAAAAATAATACACATATACGGTATATTACAGACTGTAGTAAGCACTGCTAAACCAAAACTATCAACTAAAAGAATATGTTATTTTCTATTGTTTTTTTTTTTTTTTTTGACGCTCGAGATTTTTTCAGCCGCAAGACCGGGTAAGTCGTCAGTCATTGGTTAAATTGGATAAAAAATAATTTAATTCGTTTGTTCAAATCACGTTTATTGTATGTGTTTGATATTGGAAAACATTTTTATGTTCTTGATAGTCACTGCAATGAGTTTAACGCGATTGTCTCATTAAGGATACCGATGACGAATAATGAAAAGTGACGGTTAATCGAGTTTCTACTGTAATACAATATTTTTGTCTTCCCGGTCGTACACATTAACACAATAAGCGCGTATGGTATCAAAGCACATGGATAAATTAGTCATCGAAATAATATCTTTTGCCTTGTAAAATTAAGGAGGGGTTGGTGGCTTCGATTATTATTTTTATAGAGGTCCGTGTATCGTGAAACGTTCAGAACCGTTGAAATAACATATGGCTGACTGCGGTGTTTTGTCGTTGTCCCGTGGGCAAAACTTAGGTATCCGTGCATGCGACCCACGCGCGATTTTGCGTGCGCGCACTCATCGGCAGATGTGTCACGATCACGTACCACGTGATAACTAGACATAATATTGAACATACGGGTTCATCATGTCACGGTCAGATTTCGTCGACTTTTCCACCCCACCTTTGACAACTGCGTATAGAAACGGATCGATTTAAAGGGAAAAAATGCAATCAAATAGTATTAAATTAAAGTAATGGGGTTCAAACACATATTATGTGATACTTATTCGGAAATAACTCGATGGCATTTTTTTCTTTTGCGTTCCATTTGATTCAATAAGCTTTCAAAAATGTAGACAAAACGAGACAATAATATATTTTAACGATCAATAGTCTTGTGGTGACAAACGTCGACGAAAATATCCCTGCTCTGTGATGGCAAGATTCAAAGTTACAATCGGTGACACAAGTGGCATAATTAATGAAAGTTTGTACAAAATAACTAGTGGTTGAGATATTTAGTCCAAATTACGGCTTGCTGTCGAATAAATTAACATTATAAATATTAATTGTCTAAAAATATGAGACGAAATCATAAAAGTCATAATACTACATGGGTATCCGTTACACATATATGTGTTTATCAATTTTTTGTGCATCTTGTTAATTGTTTACGTCAAAAGCAATGTTCTATGTACGATATTGTTTTAATAATAATTTTAAGTTAACAAGTATTGAAAAAACATTCATTTATTTTAATTAAATAACGTGAAGTAATTAGTGTGTGAATGAAATGGAATAAATTTCTACTTAACTATTATTGCAAGTTGGAGAGCATTTTTATGAAGTAGTTTTATACATTTATTTTTATTTTTTATAACTTCTTTACTATTAATGTTATTCAAATTTCCAAAAGATATATTTACATTTTTAAATTATATTTTAAATGTTTTTAAATTTACAGTTTTTAATTTAAATTAATAATAAATATTTAATTTTAACTCATCAAAGTGAAATGAATAGCTGAATATTTGTTCATTATACAGTGTTAGAAATATGCAATTTCACTACATTAATGTTTAGTAGTAATTGGTTCTGTTTTCAGTTTCTTTTATTTAAATTTCGAATTTCAATTTTGTAATATTAAAATATTATTTTAAGTAAACAACTCATAAAACAATATTATATAATTATAATTAAAGAAAAACACTAAATATGAACGTATAAAATGTACATTTTTTATTGGCAATATATCACTAATGAGAGGTTTCTTCATTCAGACATTCTCGTATACATATTCCATCTAATAAGCATATTGTTAAACATTTAACAGATTTCTTAAAATAAAAATTATGTTTAAAAAAAATAAAAATAAAACTACTATTAGATACTACTATACATATATTACATCTACTATAATTAAAATTATAATGTATTATACAATGTTAGCCTTCAAATATTGTACATAATATCATAACAGTTGCATTAAACATTGCAACATGCAGACATTAAAAAAAAAAAAAAATATTATATGTTTAAATATATGATGTTTACCCTTAAAAGAAAAACGGGTATTACATTGAAAAATATAAAATAATGACTTTACTCATAAATAATTTAAAAACGTAAAACACTAAATCCCATTCATATTTTCTCATTAAAATAATACTCTTTGTTAAAAATTATTGGTGACCATTAAAATAATATACAAAAACATATAAATTAAATATTAGAACTATATTTTATAAATTCTTAATAAACAGTTAAATGGAAATTACAGTATTCAACAGTTATATGATAATTCATTTTTATGACAATAAAACGTATATGATACAGTAATGAAAAATATGTATTCAATTTATTACATCAATATCTATCAAGTCATTAAGTTTAATATGTGTTCAGCAACTAATCAATTTGAGTGTTATACATTAATAATAATGTAATCAATAAGGAATTAATATTTAAAACGATAAATTTACAATTATTATAGATATTATTTTTAAAAGATTATTCAATCTGAAAATAAAAAACTATTTAAATATAATTTATTGCATTAATAAAATTGTAAAGGATTATATCTGCGACTGTACATTTTTGTTTCCATAATAGAACTTCTTTATAATATTATCTTTATTAATATTGTCACGTGAGTTTACAACAATTGGCCACTGTTATGACATCACTAACGTACTTATCTCAATTTCATTTTCAAATAATTGTAAGATTTTGTTTGATATAATGTTCTGAATATTTGAGAGTATATTTTCATGTTTATAAAATCTAAGTTCTAATTTCGATATGAAGTGGTCAGAAAACGGGACGAATACATATATCCAATAATAATTTTCAGCTAGAGTAAACTAATAATTTTATCTGTATTGTTGAAATAGTCAACCTTGGACTTTTAATTTCGTTTCAGATTTATTTGACTATTTGTTGAGCTGTGCTAAATAAATCACGACTTTTTACTGTACATTGCTACGCACTTACTATATCAGAACACTTAAATTATAAGCTGTTTCCATTGCAGATGGTAAGTCAACATTCATTTTTTGTAGATTGATATTGGATGAATTATAGAAAAATGTCTTGAATGAAGACCATTGCAAGAATAAGACTTCTAGTTTTGAGAGTTTGTTGTATTGTGAAAGCTTTTTTTGATGCTTCTCTGTAATCCTCTCTATCCTTTTTGTATTTTGTCTAATACAAAATATAATCAACCCAAAAAGTTTTTTGAATGTAATTAAAGTATCAAATTGTTCGATCTATCTAGTTTTACAGAACTTCACTAGTCATAATAATCATACCATATATAATAATTGTTCATTGTACAGTAATATCTACAACATTTTTTTGAAATACTCAAACACCCATAGTTATCCACATAAGATAATGTTTAATTGTATTATTTAATATTTATAATCAGAATTATTTAAAACCATATTAAAAACGTATTTTAAAATTTAAGCTGTTTATTCTGTTATGATGGACCGAAAAGAGATAATAAATTATAGTTATCCGTTATTATTAATCAAAAAATTACATTGTATAAGAAATAAATTCTTCTTAAGTATTATTTATTTTTTTTGTGGGGGAGTGGGGTTGGTACGGCACTGGCGTGGATTAAGATATGCATTGTAAGAAGTTTATCATGCGATCAGACGTTTGAAATTATTTCTCCGACGTACTCATGTATAAAATATAGTTGAAAATATTCTTCTTTGCGTTTAATACGTATAATCAGTAATCTCGTTTTGGCAAATGTCTGTGCTAAACAATATGCGTTAACATACTTTAAGTATATGAGAGTGTACGTCCCAACTCGACTAACGGTAAAGTTAATTTTATTTCAACCGTTCGTATTTAGCTTTGGTCAATATGTGTCCATGTACTTTCGGTGAATCTAAGTGTCTCGTACATTTTTTGTCTTAAAATCGTCTTGTACACGTTATAAACGCGAGAAAATCTGTATTATACCCTGCACATAGGAGATTAATAATTTCTTGTAGCTACACCGCGTTCATCTATCTTAAATACTACATAAAGAACATTTACTCATAATATTTTAAAAATAGCAAGTTCTATATTATAGAGAGTTGGTAATCGTGATTATTGGGTTTCGTCAATTTACTCTCAATTAGTTAATGAATCTCAAAAGATTTTGGTTGTAATGAGTATGATAATATGTGTTATATAAGTGTGGAAATATAAATAAACAAAATAAAGTATAATATATATTATTATTTTAAAACATATGACTGCGAAAATTAAAGTAAGAGCTTTCGCAACGGTTGGAAATGCATGAGGATTTTTCCGAATGAAATAATTGTTGCCGCATTAATATATTTTCAAGCATAAATTAATAATTATGACTGTTATGAGTGTTGTACTATGATTACAGAATAGGGTTTGAATATTTCAAAAATTATAGCAGTGAAAGCAGTTAAATACGCAATAACGTTGTCATTGTACAAAAATATGCATTGTCTTTAATTCTTGTTCCGACCATATTTAAATATTATTTTATGAAAAAAAAATTGTTTGCTAAAGTATTTAAGTATTTAGTACAAATAAAAACACGAAGAACTGTTTATTCTTTTTAATGCATTTATAGTTTTTATGCTTAAATTATAATTTAAGGCCAGTTTTAAAAATTCAAAGATAATAGAAGAAAAATTATTATTGTTTATTGTTTTGAAAACTAAAAAAATAGTAAATGATAAATAAATACTTAAACTATAATTTAGTTTGACTTACATGAATTACATATTTATATTATTTTATAATATTTTTACTTTGAGAATAATTATTGAAAGTAAGTATCAAATTATTGAAAACATATTTATATGCAATGGCGAATAAAATTTTTTTTTAGTGTAATGATATCAATTACGATAAAATTAAAAAAAAAAAAACATAATGCACCTATTTGGTAGAGAAATTGAATAAGAAAATAATTATTATAATATTTTTCCATAACCTACCATTAAGCATAGAATATAGTTAAAAAAATTGTCTATTTCATAATAATTTTAAAGCTTTTACAAAATTTAACATAAAAATTTCATATATGATAAGTTATGTAATTAATAACAATGATATTTTATTAAGATTAACTTTGTGTGAGTTACCTCTGAAGACTACTACCGTATTAATAATTTGATAAAAATATAATTAGTATCACTATCAATGAATTTTTAGACATTTAACAAATCTATCATGTAGGTACGTTTTTCATAATATGAACTCATCTGAATCAAAATTCCACATAAATTTTAATTCTTCTAAATTAATATTACGTTTACTAATTATTATTAATATTTTTTTTTTTTTATAAATTGTATTCACCGATAAACCAAGTTATCGTTATTTCATTTTTTATTACATATTATTAAATGTATTAGATATAAATTGTCAATAATAAAAATGAAAATAAAAATCATTTAAAATCAGAATTAAATAGTTAGCAATTAACTAATTGATATTATATTTTAAGTTTTATATTATACTAAAATATTTATAAACAATTAAAATATAATTAGTAGGTATGGTATAAAAAATAATTTTAGTATTATGTTTTATGGTGATGAGAACTTCTTATAAAAAACTGTTAATGAATAAGACAAGACGAATATTTAATTTCTATTTCTTTATCGGTACAACTCTATATTTTTTCTAAGAACGTATTATTATATGATGTTTAATGAAAAAAATGCTAATTATAGTAAATTATAGCATATTAAAAACACGTTAATTTTTTTCTGATAAATGTTTAGTCATTTTGAGCTTTTAGTTAAAAACTCAAAACAATGTATTCGCATCCCGATTTTAATGAACAGTAAAACAAATTTTTTAAAGTAATAAGAAAATTGTTTAGTTAGTATTACCTCTAATTATATATGACACAAAATTTTTGGTAGTACAGAATATTAATTTTTTATTATTATATTTCAATAATTTATGATCGAATTTCAGTATACTATAATTTCATTTAATACTCCCATCAATTTAATATTTTTTTTCTTTTTTTAAACTTAATTCTTTATTTAGCAATCTATTACAAATTAGAACAATAAGCTTATTTGATATAATAATAAAACAAAACAGGAATGACGGAGTGAAGAGACCTCCCATTGGAGGTACTTCGTCAGGAAAGTAGTTAACCTATATTACACGTTTATATACAATTTATCACAGCAGGTCACGACACCACTGTCGTTTTAATCTTCTTTGAGGGTTGCCTGGAATAGTTGCGGATGAGAGTTGAGCAATAAAAGGGTTTGGATGTTGGGTGAGTCGGCTATTGAAACGCTTGTAATGGAGTTTGGTTAATTCGGTGACAGTTGGTATTTTTAAATCAGAGTGGAGGGATTTATTGGAGATGTAGTATGGAGCTTTTGAAACTGTTCGAAGATTTTTGGATTGAAATCATTGAATATGATTGATATTAGATATTTTTGCTGTACCCCAGAGCTGGATTCCATATGTCCAGATGGGTCTTAGGAGTTAGTTTGTTAGTTAGTTTTACTTTTTTGGCAGTTAATAAGGGTCGTAGAAGACGAAGACGGTTGTTGAGTGCGACAACTTTGCTTCTGATATGAGGTGCCCTAGTAAGTCGGCGGTCGATGTGGATTCCAAGATATCGTACACACTGGGCATTAGGTAAAGTTTGGTTGTTTAAAAATAGTGTCGGGCAAGTGCCGTGCCGAAGAGTGAAAGTACAATGGGTGTATTTGCTCTCATTCATTTTTACTCCCCATTCTCTATACCATGTTTCGAGGAGGTGAAGATGATTTTGTACATAGAGAGAAGCTAAGTTAGGGTCAGGACTGATAGCTATTATAGCTTTGTCATCTGCAAAATCGCCGACTAGGGTTTGATTTGAGTTAGGTTGGTCAGAGATGAACAGATTAAAAAGTAGTGGGGCAGTAACTGCACCTTGCGGTACGCCAGCATTAATTCTTGCTGGAGGGGAGATTGCAGAGCCTATACGCACTGAGAAAAAGCGGTCTTCTATGTAAGACTTTAGGAATAAGTAGTAGTGACTAGGTAGTAGATGTTTTAGTTTATAGAGTAAACCCGCGTGCCATACCCTGTCAAAAGCTTGGGAGACGTTGAGGAAAGTTCCAGTACATTAGAGTTTTTCCTCTAATGCGTACGAGATTTTATCAACTACCCTGTGTACTTGATGTACAGTGGAATGGCTGTTGCGAAATCCAAATTGAGTGTTTGGTAGTATATTTGCATCAGTGACTATGGGTAGGATACGTTTTAATAAAAGTTTTTCAAATATTTTTGACAGGATCGGGAGAAGACTTATTGGTCTGTACGAGGAGGGACAGTTCGGCACTTTATTAGGTTTAAGGATTAAAATTATAGTGGAGTATTTCCATAGGATTGGAAAGTATAATAGCCTTAACATTGAATTATATATTTGAGTAAGAAAAATTATAGTTTTTTTTGGTAAGTGTCTAATTATTTCAGCGTTTATCAAGTCGAAACCTGGCGATTTTTTAGAGGAATTTTTTTTACAATAAATTCGACTTCTCCGGGAGAAAGGGCTCGGGGAGGAAGACACATTTGAAGAGGAGAGTCGAGAAAATTTTTAACATTTTTGATTCTGTTTTGAGATAGAATATCAAGGTGTGGCTGAAATGTATTGACTAGATGTTTTGCGAAGATTTTTGCTTGGTCAATCTCAGATGTAGCCTAGCTGCCATCGTTATTGCGTAAGGTAGGTGGTGGATTATGGATATGGAAAAGTTTTCTAGTAGCTTTCCAAAGGGTACCATCATTATGAGAAAGTGATGATAGATGTGTTGCATATGATTCGGACCTGTGGTTAGCTAAAAGTTGTTTAAGTTTTAATGCAAGAGAATTGTAGTGGCGTTTATCTGATGGATATCTACTGTTTTGCCAAACAGCACGAGCACGCCGTTTTGCTGCGATTAAAGTCCTTATATAAGTAGGAAGATTGTTAGGCGACTTTTTAGAAGGTAGTAGTTTGGGTGATTCCCATACCGATGATTGTATGTTATGTGTGAGCAGATTAACAGAGTCATCGATATCATTTATTGTTTTTAAACGAATTTTTAAGTTTTAAAGTCGGTTTTTCCCGATAAGGATGTAGCAAATTTTTCCCAATAAGTTTGATGTTGGGATATGACTGTGGTGGTAGATTTGTCGGGAGGTTGACAATCTATGATGAGAAGGACTGGAGAGTGGTCTGAGCATGGGTCTAAAAGGTTGAGGGTTTGAGTATGGAGATTATTAGGAATTTTGGTGATAAATATATCCAATATATCGGGGTTTTTGTAGCGAGATGTAGGCCAGTATGTATAATTAGGGGGCGTCAGAACAGATATGTTAGAGTGAGATATAGATTGTAGGAGAGTGTTTCCTCTAGGGTTTGTAGCACGGCAGCCCCATTGGATATGTTTTGTGTTTAGGTCGCCGCCTATAATAAAATTGTTATTTAGGGTAGACAGGTATTCATTAAATTGATTGATAGTGATTTTATGTTTTGGTGGACAGTAATTTGCCGCTATTGTAACAGGGATGTGGTTGAGAATTAAAGATATTGCGCATGATTGAATGTGTGTTGTAATAAAATTAGGAAGTGGAGTGAATGTGAGCGAGGATCTTATGAATATAGCTGCACCCGCGTGCGCGGTGTTGTCTGGGTGATTTGCACGATAAGCGTAGTAGCCGGGAAAATTAATATAAGATACGTTAGTAAAGTGGGTTTCAGATATTAGTACAATATCTATTCTTTTTTCTTGAAGGGTGGTGAGGAGTTCATTACTGTGGTTTTTGAGGCCATTGGCATTCCATAATAGGATGAGTAGAGAGTTGGAGGTATATGAGTTACTAATCATTTTTGATTATTGAAAGTTTAGAAATTACTGTAGTCAGAAGAGCAAGTAGAGGATTAATCATAGACTTGAAATCGTCTAGGAATTTGGAGATGAAATTTTCTAGATTGTTGGAGGAGGGGGAATCGGCATTCTTATTTTGAGTAGTGTCGTTACCTGTTACATTAGCATAAGTTCGGTCACGTGTGTTTGTGAATGGCGGATTTGTTGGTTGATGGTTAAGCTGAGTGTTGAGATGTTGAAACTGCTGTTGTTGAGAGATTTGCTTGGTATTGGAAGGATATCTGCGTCGTTGTTGAAGTTCTTTATAGATAGTGCATCCCTTGTAGTTAGCCAGATGATTGCCATTGCATAACGCACAGATGGCAGGAGATTCACGTGATTTGGTACATGATACTGTGAGATGGCATTCACCACATTTGACACAACGAGGTGAATAAGAGCAGTAGCTCTTGGTGTGACCATAAGATTGGCACTTAGTGCACTGTGGAATTTGTCGCTGCTTATGTGGCTCTTCAATTCTTATCTTTGTATGTAATATTGAAGTTATATCAAAAATATCATAATTGTTTCCATCGGGTTCGAGGTCAACGAAAAACAGAGGTAGTGGGTTCTTGGTTTGGTAGTGCAGAATATTAGTTACTTTCCTTACGGAGTGGCCAACTTCTTCTAATGCTAAGCTAATTTCGGAAACAAGAGTTGATGGGTGGAGATTCCTGATTACTACTCTAAATGCTTTATCAGATTGTAGCTGATACGTGTGAAATTGAGCCTCGTTTTCATTAAGGAAATTAATTATTTTTCTGTAATTTTCTGGTGTATTGGGTTGGAGCTTAAGGTGTGTAGAAGTTGACTTGCAACTAAAACTATCAGGACCAATTAAATCTGAGAATGCTTTGCTTAATTCAGAAAAATGTATTACACCCTTAATGAATATTGGTGGTGGCAAATCTTTTTTCTTTAATGTATGTGTGGTAGAGTTATGTGACCCCTGACTGTGTGCATTAAAATCATTTTGATTATTATTAGTTACATTAGCGGTGTCGGTCGTCACTAGGTCAGTCTCGGCGAGGGCAGAGTATCGGTTAGGAGAGATAAAGTATTTTGTTTTCTTGGAAGTGGTAGCGGAGGTGGTAGAGGTGGGAGTTTTTGGCGATTGCGGAAGCGATCGTTTATTTTCAGATTGTGATTGAGAATTATTATTCTTATTCATTATGGGCTTAGTTTTAACTACTTGATTGTTAATTATCTGTATAGGCGGTACGGTTCGCTTCGGTTTTGTAGAATTGTTAGCTGACATAATGAGTATATCTTATCTGAGTCCAAAGGTCACCGTGTGGACGGTGCCTCGGAGAATGTTAAATTTGTTGGTATTATACGGTTGGATTTTATTTATTTATTATAATAGTCAAATTAAGTTTCTATTACTTGTATTCTTCGGAAGGAAGGTGGAAGTCAGCTGAGAATGCTAACTTGTGCCGCTTTAGAAGATGCGCTGATAGGTATGACACTCGATAAAATCTGTCAAGATTAGATACGTTAAACTGAACATTTCACGAGAGCAACAAAAACGCGTGCGCACCTAACGACGTGTGCATTGGAAGTGCAATTTAATATAAATTGGAATATATAAACTTATAGGTAATACGGATTTAAATACTTTAATTTGTATTACTAATATCTTATTAAATTATGTCTAAATTAGGAGGTAGGTATATAATATTTTCAAATGAAATCCTACCACAGATTTAAATTATGAAACATTTTTATATTTCATAAATTAAAAAAAAAAAAAAACTGTTAACTGATACAAACGTGTGGCTATCCAATATTCAAGATTTTCAGGAATTCTCGATCTATGAACATTTTTAAAAATATGTAAGATAAACAGTAAAAAAAAAAATAGGAACTATAGTGAAATATCATTCTCAGTTCAAAAATATATTGGCAATGACACACAAGAGGAAATATAAATATTGAAGTCGATCTGAAATAAAATGTAACCCTTTAAATGTACTCGTATTATTCAAACCTATTGAATTATAAAATAATTCACAGTGATATATTCCAACTATGTACTATAAAATTCGGATATTTGGACGATAGTCTAATTATCACCAAACCAATTGTTAAACGTCATTACGAATTATTATTTATGTAAACTAATCTAATAAAATGTATTAAACTATTCTTATAAACAATATTCAAATATCATATTTTGTTATACAAATTTTACAAGCATTTTAACTAACATATTAATTATCAATACCACAATAATGTAATTAAATTATTAGTTATCAAATAATAGTAAACGTAAGTTGTTTAATTGAAAATATTAATGCTTTTTGTATTTTTCTATACATGATTCAATAATAACTTATTGATACTTGTTATAAACGTAGTATAAACGAAATCGTGTACGATTCAATAAAGATTTCAACGAATATAATTTTCCGGTGACATTCGTTCTCTTGGATTTCTATGAACTGAAATAGAAGTTGACATAACTTCTGAATATAAAAATAAAGTCAATGTGAGTTCAAAGTAAAAACAGTGAGCTAAAAGAGCTTCGAAATCATATTTCTATATTTATATTGCATACATTACGTGTGTATGTATTAAAATATTATGCGTTCAATCGTACATCATAATCCCGTGGGAGTTAATCATTTTAAGGACAGAATACATATCGAATGCGTATTGTGCCGTATTATTATTCGGACGAATCGACAGTTAGTAATCGTAGTTAATTTGCCTTAGATATTACATTTAAAATGAATTTTAATAAGTCAATTTTTTTTATATTAATTCGTGTTACTCTACGTATATAAATTTCACTGCGATTGTAGTGAAACACGCTTGACCATGCGTACGGTCATGTACTACATTCTTATAACTCTTCCCAGACATAAAAATGAACACTTCTCTATACTCAACGGATAAAGACGTAAGATCTTCGTGCTCAGGAATCCTAATTATCTGCTGATAATACCCTTTTTGCACAAGTTTCAAACGGTTGGAATCAAAGACGTTCTTTCGAGCACGTATTATATAAATATCGGCAACGATCCAGCGGATAAAAAATTATGTGAAAAACATTTTTTTTAATCGACACATAACTTCATCTCGATCCATTACTTTATAATAATTGCTCCAAATCATTGTCCACGATAGTTTTCACATTGGAAATCCAATTGTTTTTCTCATTTCTAAACCATTATACTATAGCTTCAGATTAAAAAAAAAAAATTGTTCATTCTTTAAAAATGATTTACACGAAAATATTTCATTATTTTTAGTAACAAACCACTGTACATGGCTAAAATATATTTTTATTATGCATGATGAGTCCAATAATAATAATAAAAAATAAATAAAACATTAAAAAAAAAGTAAATTATAGCCCAAGTTTATTCAACTTTACTAATTTTAATTTTGTATGAATAATAGAAATAAAATCGATTTTTGTTTTACTTATTTATTTATTAGTCCTCGTTGTTGTATCTAGTATATTCTGTTTATTGGTCACAGACGCATTACTTACCTGCGAACAAAACATAAATATATCAATAATACCGAACATACATTAATACTTTATTATATTAGAATATTTTTTTACTGTATAGCTACACTGTACACTGTTTATTAACAGCACATTGAAAAGCTGAAATATATAAATATAATATAAATGTTAGTTGAAGGGATCCTTTAACAAAATTAATATTTCACGAAAATCATAACTTTTATTGTTTTTTTTTTAATGACATTTCACAACAAAGTACTATAGACTTACACACTATTTGTTATGTATTTTTTTTTTACTTAATACATATTTTATTAGTGAACATATTTTATAGTTATCTATATTATAGTATGAAATGTCTTATAATAATATTTCAAAGTAATACAATGTATTTTTTGGTAGAAACACAAATGTAATAATAACTCACATGTTTCCATTCTATTATAGTCGTCGTATATCACGTGTTTAACTAAAACAATAGGTCACATTTTCTGTTATTGAGTTTAATTTTTGCTTATCTAGATAATTTTATTTAGATAATTGTCTGTATTCTTGTCAAGATTAGAGTTATTTTTTTCTTGTACGGAGACGAATCCAACAAATCAGAGATCATCAAATCGGTCCAGCCGTTCTTGAATTATAAATTCTGTAAATAACCTGATTTTTTTATACATATAGATATTGTATTTATTACCATAATTCATGTATTATTAATAAGTAATTATTATTTCTTGGTATGTAATTTTATTTGTATTTTCTTATTGGGAAAATATTTTTGGTATTTTTAAACCTAATTTCTTATTTCCCCATGAAAGTTCCAAATATAGTAGATATTTGATTTCAGTATACACACGTAACTCATATGCTGAATAGTTATTACTTCACTCTTGGAACCCGTAAAGTCGCAACTACTTAATATAAAATAATGAAAATCATTGAAAATCATCAAATTAATGTTATATGGAAAACAATATTGATAACTTAAAATATTTTTTTATGTATTCTGTATTCATCCTGATTACGTACAGAGCAATTTTCATTTTTTTTTTCTCTAACATTTTAGTGATTATCTGTTTTTAAATATTGTACATTATTTATAAATACTGTTAAATGGTACACTACATAACTACAATAAAAATTAAACACCTAGGTACCTATTGATAATAATGGTTATAAACAGGGACGTATTTAAGAGGTGGGCTCATGGATCCCGTGTTCCCCCCCCCCATTAACCGTATTTTATACTTTATTTATTATTGTAGGCCCTTTTTCACGCACGGGCACACGGTGAAATATTGGAATATCAATATATCATGATAATATGATACCATCGATTAAACGGATTACCATTTTATACACCCTCAATACACCATAATATACACCCTGAAATAATTATAAATCTTGAAGTCATGCATATGCTAATAAACATCCCAGACGTCTTCAGTTATTGTAATTACAAAAATTATATTTAAAAATATGTTTTATTATAAATTTGTGTAATAAAAGTTTTTGTTTCTATCAAACACTTGTATTTTGATTAATTGGTTATGAATAACGACAGTTTTGTTGAGATGGAAAAGTTATAACTATGTATAATTTGAACTTTTTGTTTGTACCCCCCCTCTCTAATAAGACATTTCTAAATACGCTTCTGATTATAATTGAGTCTTCATATATATTATTAGAATATGAAATACTGACCAAAAAATAACATTTTTTGAAAATATCTTTTTTTTTTATCTAGATAAAAATGAAATTATCTATTATCTTTATCTAGATGAATTTGGACATATTATTTTTCATCTTTATCTAGATAAATTTTGCATTATCTATTCCTAACACTGTTTATTAATACCTGATCATTATGAAATATGCTTAATATCTGTCCCATTAAAAATTTGTTGTGGTTAATATTAAGCGTAATTAGTATGAATTATCACAATTATTGCCCAAATTTGCACGATATTTTACTGGGTAAAAAACCATCTTTAGCAAGCCTTTAAGTTAGTCAAGTAAAAAATAAGGTTAGTCACAATATTTATGTTAATTTTATACATGGTCATCAAATATTTTACTGTAACATTATGCTTGTAATACATTTATACTTAGGGAGTAGTTCTTTTGGAATTGAATAACTGTAGAATATATAGTCGTTAAGGAATAGGAAGCATGAACTTATTATAACTCTACTAGATCAGGAATACCCAATTTTCGAAGATAGCGTTATGAAATCGAAAATGTAAAAATAACTTTATTATGAGCCATAATAATGGTATATAAAATTTTGCGTGTCTGCATAAAAAAAAAAAATCTCTTAAAATAATTTATTTGGTGATACGTGCAGGAAATACTTAATACTAACAAACACATTTATGCAATTCAATTATTATGAATTTAAAAAATAATGGTAATTTAAGTGAACAAGAGGTTTTTTAACCTCTCATGTTATACTACAATATCAGGAATAAATATTAAAATAAACATAAAACTGAAAAAAAAGAAGGTACTATACATTAATTATGTAATTATATTGGGATTTAAATCAAAATTCATATGGACGATCAAATATTATCTTCAGAGAATTTCATGGATGATATTAAAATGTTAGGTTGACTAATGAATTTTTCCAAACATTATTTTGATACTTTAAAAAATTATTTTTTAATTAGTATTTTGTATAACTGGAAGGATACAATCCAATATTAATACAATTAAAATGGAAAATTGAATAACTTAGCAGTCGTCGTAGTTTGGTTTTAAAATTTACTGTTCGGATCATTGTTGACAATTTTAAGTATTTCATAAAGTCGTCTAACATTTTATATAAAAAAAATACGTTAAAAAATATATGTTTATATACGAGTATATATATATATATATTGTTCCTAGAAAAAATAAAAGAATAAAATAAATTATTAGACGTATTTATAATATATTTATTATTATATATTATATTAATATACAATTCCGTAGACGAACTCGCATAGTAGATAACTTAAATGTAATGAATGTTGACAAAGCAAACTGAAATCTATGTCTGGTTTAAACTGTGGTCTTATAGAATCAGTAAACAATAAACGTCAAAAAAAGTTAAGATGTTTTGGTCAACGTTCACACGATGTTTTATACCCACTGTTAACTCTGGTCTGATGTGCGCGTTGTTATTTTTCCTTTTTGTTTCCATCTCTCAAACCACCCCGCTACCACACCCAAGATCATAATCCCATCCGATGTAAAAACTTGTTAAGAAGAGAGTTGCACGAAACCGCCCTACCGTCAGATTTATCCTCTCCCTCGTTCCCCTTCTCTTTATTTCTCTCTCTACATACATACATACATACATATATATATATATATTATATTCGGCTACTGCTGTAACACTTGGCAAGAAAATACTATATACGACGGCGTAGATTACGTTTTAATATTATCACATCCATCTAGCGAGTTTGTCCTCAGGCTTCGTATTTTTATTTTCCTATTTTTTTCCTCCCTTTACTCTTTCCTATTCTATTCCGTTTTTCTTCATCTCCGACCGTTGTATACGTAACTCTAACCCTGCGTGTTGCTCCCGTCATAGAGATCGGGATAACGGGGATTTGCAATAAAAAGCAATTTTTTTTTCTTACGCCACTAAAGCTACGCGGAATTAGATTTTAATTTCAGCTCTTTTCTTTTACTCAGCCGTAAGCATAAGAATTTTTACCAAAAATATTTTTATAAATCTATATTTTGCCATTTTTCTCCATTTTATCTACCTTCCCCATAAATATCATTGTAAATAATTCATCACAATAATTGTTCTTCTACAGAAAATGCTGTGACACACTATTAATTTGCATACATATTATAACAAGATACTCTTAGTTGCAAATATATTGATTTTGTATGTATCTGACGATACATTTTAAGTTTGAAACTCGTCGTACTTTATAAATGCTACAAAATTTCAGCCTAAGCTTTTATTTATTTATTTCTATAAATAAATTATTTGTTAATTTGTTTATATATACATTTTCGAGTATTAACCATTTAATAATTTTTAATTTTTATTATTTTAACACTATATTTATAAATTTAAACAATAGTTTGTAATATTACGTTAAATTATCTTAATCGTTAATATTTTTTAGAACCAAGCGCTAAACCTTATTATAGTGTATTACTCACTTTATAAAATAATTTAATTTACATAACTTACCATTATGTATTTAAATACAAATACAAATGTTGCTTGAATTTTTTTATTATAATACAAAATTTACAATTTTTCAAAATGTTCATTTATAAAATACAGGTACTTATATAAATATCTAAAAATTGTTCTATATCTATCTAATAATTATATATCTGTTAAATATATTATTTTACTATGAATATTAGTCATTATCAAATAGTCAACGTAAACTGATTATAATTTAGATTTATTTATATCAATAATAATTATTGATCTAAATAAATCTAATACTATATTATAAATATTATAATATAGTATTAGGCAATTAAAATTCATAATTCAGTTCAAAGGAAATATTAAACAAACTTAAATAAACGTACATTCATGTCGCAATAGAAAATAGAATATCATTACATTTTAGTGTATAAAAAGATTATAAAACAATATTTTTGTTATACTAGTTTCAAATTAGCATGAAAGCAATAATATGTATAGTTAAATTAATGTGTACAAAACAGAAGGCTAACGAATAAAATAATGTCTTCTATGGTGGTCATTTCACTCAACCACATGAATTTTATTAAGTATTAACATAATTCGAGTTGTATAATTTTATCTATACAAACGATTGGATCGTCATATATGACAATAATAAATATATGGACAATGCAAGGTACTAAGATTTCAGAATCTTTGATATAATTTAAACATGTGTTCGAGACTGAAAATATTATCACATTTAGGGGAGAATATCAAATATGAATGCAAATGTGTATACTTTGTGGGACGACGAGAAAATCCGATTTAAAGCCATGGGGTAAAAGAAGTTTTAAAGGCATAAACCCCTTTTAGCTTCCATTGCATATGAGGCGGGAAGGAAATTTATTGAACAAGGAGATAATGTAAGGTGGAACTTCCTCCAAAGGAGACGCAAGTTCCAATTATTGTGTACGGTCTGAGGTGTTCCGCTTTTGTTCGGTTCTCTAATATCTGCTTTTTATATGTGCACGAGACCGGAAAAAGGGACGCTTTTTGGATGAATGTTGTATTATATCCTTATAAATAGATACATTTGTACGTACATTCAGCATGTAGATATTTCATTGCTTTACTTTTTTTTAACTATAAATAACCTGCATTTTAAAACTACGAATCATTGGATAGAGAATATTTTTACTATATTGAATATATTATAAAACCAATTGGTTGGTTCACTACTGACAACTTACACCTCAGAACGTGAAACGTTTTTGGTTTATTAACGTACTAATGGTTGTTCAGACTCTTTGACTGCATAACCCCAAAAATCAATATGCAAACGCGAAAAGTTTGTTTCTTAAAAACTAATAAATTTTAATCAAAATTTAAAATGATTCAGGGAATATAATGAAAAAGTAAGTTTGTGAATAAAAATGTCATTTCGTACGAAATTATGTGATCTTCTACGCCAAAGACTCCATATTATTATGTTTGAGTTTATTTGAATTTAAAGAAGACCACAAAGATTCAAAAAAACTAAGCAAATATTAACACATAATAACATTTTAAAAAATGGGCTTTCGTTGCCATAAGTCATAATTTAATATTTTTTATTACATTGTTTAAAACAAATATAATACTAATGTATTAAATATATACGAGAAGTACATTTTTGAGAAATAAAGAAATAAATGTGTAAAATTTATTTTATAATTTACCTACTATATATATTTTATAGTTAAAATGTATTAATATACATGGTATATTAATAATGTATTAAGAATTTTTTCAAATATGTTTCATTTTTTTGAAGACCTTTTGCCTAATTGATTCCTTCGGTTAATAATTTCGACAGTCTAGAACCAAATTTGAATCTATTATGTAACGACCAATTTATTTAGGGAACATTAAAAAATATTTTAAAACAGTATAGTGTAATATATTTATAATACGAGAGTATTGTAATAAAAATAAAAAATTAACCATTATAGTATTGATGTACTGTATTGATGTATTTATAATCATTTTTGAATTAAATTATTTTGACGCCAATTTGTTAATTATATTTTAATTTTAATTTTAATTTTGCATTAATAGTTGCATCATATGTTATAATAATACATTTTGTATTTTAATTATTATAAATGATACTTTTCTATATAGACTAGTTGTTTTCATCGATACTGATATCGTACGTGATTATAAAAAAAAAAAAACATGATTTATGTGAATATTTCGGGCATCATCGGCAGTAACGCTATGTACACAATTCAATGGTAACTGATATTAGTGTGTTTACGCATCAAGCGGGTTTCGAGTTACGAAAGTAAGCCATATTAATACTTAAAAACTTGTGAGACCAATAGTAATCGACCTTTTTTACGAGTTTACGCTCAATAAAATTCACCACAGGACGTACTGTATGACTTGTCGACAAGAGACACGCGATTTGATGTTGTTTACGGTTTTTTGTTTGAAATTGTTGATCATGGCCAAAAATCGTGAACACTGGATAGAACTACAGCCCATATGACCCGAAGCATATATATAATTTATATACAGTGTTAGATCTAGCATATTTTTCACTCGGAGAAAAGTATAAAATGAATGCCCTCTCATAATTTAATCTCCTCTATTATGCTACTGTTATAAGTATGCACCAGTTGCTCACAAAAAAAAAAACGGATACTTAATTAAGAAAAAGGTGTAAAACATTAAACAAAACTTGAAATAAAAACTGTTGCTTGACTTGCACGTCTTACAAGAAAAGAATGTTTAACACTCATAATACAATATATATATATATATATATATATATATATACTCGTATAAACAATATACGATGTACTGCGAAAAATAAAAATAGAAGAATTGTTCATCACTGATATGCACAAATAATCCTTATGAAAAATGAAGGTTATAGCCAGAATCAAATGAAAATCGTAATTGGTATTATAATACTCATTAAAAAACAAATAAAAACTGTTGGTATATCCGACTATTATTCGGCAATTTATCACCCCTCGTCCAAAATTTCCGGGGCAAATGTAAACCCTGTATAAATATGTAAGCGTATTGGCCGGCCGTTTCAAGCCCAAAGTGTCTGTTTCGCGTACGTAATAGCGCTCGACAGGGAGCGATGGTTGTGACGATTTCACGACACGTTCTTTGGAAACACGGCAAAGATCTGTCCATGATATACTCGTACAGTCCAACGGAGAAAGAGAGAGAGAGAGAGAGGTGGTTTGTAACGCAGCAACTGTAAATGCGCTCGTCCCTTCGGGTTTCGGAGGCTACGGTCACCCGGTTCCGCTTGTAGGGCGCGTGTGCGGGATCAGTTGTGGCGGCGCGGGTCGGGGTCGGAAACGTCGGCGGTGGCGAACACAAAAGTTGTATATTTATCATCGTATTTAATACACGCGTATTACGCACAACACCGTAGCATTACACCACGCGACAACGTTTTGTAAACCCCCTGCCCCCCCACCGCTGTTTTCGAGCCACATATTTTCTTCGTGTCGGCTTGCACGGCGACACCGAAAACGTTTGCCGTACGTATAATGCCTCCATCGCAGGTTTTTCCGGACCGTTTGAATCCCTAACCCCCGACCCCGATCGTGCCTCGTAACGAATTTCGCCCTCGCGTCGACCGCGGCCCACCCGCTGCTAGCCTTTTGCGTTTCACTCCTCCCTTCGGCTCCGATGGGATATAATATGATTATTATAAATCATTCGCCGCGTGGCTGTCCGGTGACGTATAATGTATACACGCTGCACCACGTCGACACGTGACTGTACGCGCGCGCATTATTTATTTATTTATATATATTTCTCGACGCCCCTGTACATAGTACCACATACGAGACACGTGTAAGTGCGTATAAATGTATTTATGAAGGTAACATATTTCCGGCCGTGAAACCGTAGAGTTCTCCGAGAGAAACGAAAAACACCATAAAACAACGACTGCGACAAGATGTGCGCCACCGGTCTCTATCCGTCCTGCAATAGCAACTGCACGGCACGTGAGTTCCAGTCGAATATCTGTCCGTGCGTGCGTGTTCTCTTATGAATAAAACATGACGAAGAGCGCGGCCTCGCTGAATAGACACGTCAAACGGTAAATGACCCTGTGCCCTCCCGTTCTCCACCCGAACAAATGTGTTTTATTGCTTAACATAAAAAAAAAATACCCTGAAAATCGGTGGGCAAAGAAAGAAAATGCATGATTTGTGTCCCGTGTGCACGTCCATGGCGGGAAGGTTATCCGATGGAAATCGGTGATAAAAACAACCGAGCGCCGCTATCGACAAGTGCACACAATTTTACCGATCCGTAGTATTTCCAGTAAAGTTTCTCGCCAATAACATCATTTTTTTTCCCCCCAAGGTACACTGCACAATCGATATTGTAAAGGTATTATTTCGTTTTCCTATTCTTATGTATTATTTTCACCGATCGTACATTCTATATGCACACTCGATTGAATACCATACGTGGAAAATTAATGACTTAAAGTCTGGAACAAATAATTAGGGTATATTCAATTTATCATCGCAATTAACATTTTTTTTTTTTTTTTGTTTTTGATTTTACTTATATGTACATCAATGTAATATATATATTATTCATTGAATAATATACGGTAATAACCGTTAGTGTTTTTTTTTTCTTTTTTTTTTTTTAATGACCTTAACAGTTTATATGAAAACGGACAAGTATAATTGTTTTTACAATTTAAATACTATTTAACAAGTGGTCTGAAATAAAATTGAAATACAAGGCACATTGGGTTGATCATGTATATATGTTCATTCATCCAATTTTATTTTCTTTTTGAACATAAATACGATTGTCGAGCGCATTTCGTTATACTACAATAGGCAATTTTATAAAGTTCAGCGACTTCATCAGTAGTAGTAGTATTGGAGTGGTATGTTTACCACTCGTGGTAAACGATTATGCAACGATATGCTCACTTCGGAATAATTTTGATTTTTTAAGACATGAACAAATCGTTTACCCTACACCACGGGGATCGTTATATCGTTCGGTCAATTACTTTATCATAGTATTTTCGTATTAAAATTTCTAATATGCCAATATAATACGCAAATGTAATTTGATATATGCTACGAGGGCGTATCAGATATCAAAAGTATTTTGTAGCGTTTTACTAGGAATGAGTAAATATATTGTCCGTACTCGTATATATTAGGGTTTATTATTATACATTTACAATTTATTCATCGAATAAGTGCCCGTTTATGAACGCCAACAGTATATTTCCCCAATAAAATTCTTAACATAGTCGTTTAACGTTTCTCGATTTCAGATATATGTATGATAAACACATGAATGTCACAAAAAATATATACATGTTACTAAATCTTATAGTTGTTCTAGAATAAAGTGCTACGAAATTTTACTTTATAAAAACGTAAGATGTAAAATAATTATTATATATTTTTTGTTGCTTTCTATGGTTGCTGTACTAAATGTTATTGTTAACATTTAAATACTCTGATCAAAAACAAATAGTTAAAATCAAAAAAATAATCCAATTTAATTGATTTATTCCATAAAGAAATATTATAGTTTGGTTATTTTATACGATTATGTTTTCAAATATATAGAATTAATTAAATATTTTAGCCAAAACCTACTCTATTTCATAATTTTTTTTCCACAAAGTTTAATGATTTTTGAACATAACTAGTTTTGTATAAAATATAAATATTTATATATAAATATATAAAACATTATTAATTGAAATAAATATAAATTAAGAAATAATTAAGAATGTTGACTTATTTATATTTTAAAAACAAATACGATTATTTATGGTACTAAGAAATAATTGTTATATGAAATCGCTTTTTATATTAAAGGAAACTATCTTATATGCTTATGAGTCATATTAAAAGATAAAATTATTATATGCTTGGCATAAGTTTTTGACTCAAGGCCAAGAGTGAAACAATCCAACGGCATGTAACAAATAAATGTAGATGATTTTTTCAACATCGTTCAAAGTGTGAGTTTTGTTTGAACTGTCTAGGAAAAGTAACATGATAAAGTCATTCAAAAATTTAAAAAAGTTTTCAAAATACATTATTTATGTTTGAAATTTGCTTTCCAATAAAACTTAACTTTGAATAATATTTTATAATCAAAATAAATATACTTTTAAAAACTTAAATAATAATTAAAAATTTAGAAAATCTATCATGTTAATTTCTGGTTTATTTTTAAAAAACTAATTGAACAATATTTTATAAATAACAATACATGACGATTTATTATAAAATATAATATTAATTGCGCAGTGTGAAAATTATTTATTTAAAAAAATAAATAAGTCATTGAATATTTTTTGAAATTTAAAAATTAAAATTTATTTTTTATTATAAATTGTTAAATAAAACAGGTCAAAACTAGGTATGTAATCAAACAATAATTCAATAAAAAAAAATAACTTTTGTATCTACTGTGCAGCTATAGAATATTTAAATATTGCCTATTTTAACTTGTATTCAAAAATAATATTTTCCAGATCGTTACACAAAATTTTAGTTTTAAATAATCGTGTATTGAATGTAATTTGTTTATTTTCTCACTGATTGCCTTAGAAAAAATGAACCTTTTGCAGCATTTATTTTAATATTGTATGAATTAGACATAAACAAGATCGTTTCAATACTTCTGGTTATAATATATTTTTTAACAATATAAAACAATTTAATTACTATCAATGATTTTTTTTTTCGTCGATTTGTTTCATAATATGTATGATTATTTATTTATATTTATTTATAATCTATCCATCGATGCTATAGAATTTGTTAATCGTAGGACGTTGGTAATAACTAGTTGTAAGGCAATTTAATGGCAGAAGGCTGGTGTGCTTAATTAAATAAATGACTCAATCGGACGGAAAGTAACTCGTGGATTAAAGTACTTATATATTTTTCACGATGTAACATAGAGGGATAGAAAAAGAAAGGGAAAAAATAGATAAAGAAAGAATAAACGGGCAAGGTAGAATGGAGTAACGAAACTCGATTAATGTCACCCATTACGACGTGCAACCAATGAAATGGTCCAAAATGAGAAATCGTGGGCTGTCAGTTCGACTTTTTGGTATGGTGTATATTTATTCCATTAATGGATTTTTTCTGTGCTATAAAGAAAAAATTACTCAACGAACGAAATTACAATTAAAAATGCGTTTAATTTTTAATGCGTTTTCCATTGGACTAAATTAATGTAATCCTACTTGAAATAGTTTAAATTCAAAATACGAAATTGTTTTTTTTTTCATTAAAACAATAAGGATAATATGATTATTTCTTATTTATCATAATTATAATTATTATTCATAAACTATTTGGTCTAATGACTCGAGAGTTTGAGAAGAAAAACGAAAATTGAATATAATATATATTATATATATATATATTATAATATATATTATTATATATTATATATATATAACACGGCGTTCAGTATACGCAATTTCACTACATTGATGTCATGAAGACTGTTATTTGATTATCATCTGCTCCTTCATCTTTTACGACGTCTGGTGATTTTCTGTTATGGTATTACTCTTAAAACATTGTCGTTTAATAGCAGTTTTGATCGATACCTATATTATGTGTTATATTGTATTATATTCGAAGAAATAATTTAAATGTGTAGTTAAATCAAGGATAATATTTTTAATATCACAAAATACCTTAATTTAAGTATCACGATTTCAACTAGATAAATGGAGATAAAATAAAATAAATTGAAAATATACAAATAACGTTTTAAATATTAAATTGAATAAACTACTCGTTTCAAATTTTATAAGCTGGTAAAAATAGCGATATTTTTTCGTCAAAGATGGATATTTAATTTTATTCCTTTAACTATTCGGTTTTCTAAAATGAATATAACGCGTATCACTTTTCCGGTGAAAATTAAACTTACGAATTGAAGTATTTAATATTAAAAACCAATTTAAGTAATTCGTTCTATTAAAAATAAATCGTAGCCAGAGAGTTTTAATGACAGAGCATAATAAATACAGAACCAGGCGTTTTTCCTAATACTAAAAAACTGGACTTAATTATAATTACAGTAGAAACTCGATTAACCGTCATTCCCTGTTATCCGTCAATGAAGTGTTTGCGATAAACTCTTTGCGGATACTATCAAGCGTATACACATTTTTATAATGTCCAACATGTGCAAATAACGTGACGTTGAACCATTTTTAATTTAATTTAATCAGTGACAGATGAGTAACCCGATCTTGCGTCTACATAAAATATGAAATATAGCAGCTAAAAAAGCTCAAGCGTCAAAAAAACAAAAGAAAATAACAGATTATTTTGTTAAAAATGGGTAGTCTTAGTTTATTAGTGTTTAGTATGGTATGAAATACGTAGTATAAATGTATGTTAATTTTTTCTGAAAATACACACGTAAAATATATACATTTATTCCGAAATTTCTGTAAACTGCCTATTCAATTAACCGTAATAGTCCCAGTCCCAATAGTAATGGTTAATTGAGTTTCTAATGTATAATATTAATAATAACAATAACATTGGACGTATCTGACGTAAACTGACCTTTCCGATGCGATAATGATAGTGAGATATGGCCGGTGTACTATCGGAGAAGGGAGGTTCAAGTAAAAAAGCAACTCTTGTTGATATTAAATTAGTAGACTATATTAAATGTTAAAATATAGAAAAACAAAGCTTACAATAGTATAAACTTAGGTACTAAAGGACCAAGGGAGAGGACACATACAAAAAATATCTTGTTCCAAAGAGCGCACAATAAAAAACATACAATATAATAATAAATATATGTATAACAATTTACGACCTTAACCAGTCAACGCAGGTGATGGTGCGTAAACGCAAAATGTACGGCATACGTTGAGGTAGTAAAACCAATGTTTTTTATAATTGTTGTGGACGAGCGCATGTAAAACACAACGCGGTGAACTATACGTGAACGTGAAAAAAACGACTGCACATGCGTTGATTAAAACGTATCAAAAAATCCACGGACTGTAATTAAAAAAAGACGTGAGTCAGTAAAAAAAAAAAAAAAAAATGGCTTTTTGACTGACCTTAGAACGTATACCGCGATGCAAAATATCACGAAGACGAATGCACCCTAGTGACGAGGCGGCTGGTGACACGTCATCAATACGTCATGGAACAAAGAACTGATCGATGACAGATGTCGACATTGTAGGGGCAGGGATAACAGACTCCACAGCTGCGTCGGTCATCGATGAATATCGACGTTAAACTTCTATCGATACCATGAAAGTTATTTGAGCGGCGTCCCTCCAGTACCGAACAAATATTTTTACTATTTTTCATCATCGTCGTCACTGTTTCTGCTAACTACCGTTTGTTCGCACTGCTACCGAATGATTATACTGTCATAATTAATTCGGAAACATTAGTGGTACCGTTATCGCACTTATCAATAGTTGTGAACGTGCACGTACATTTGTTACCACTTCTTACCATTATAGACGTGTCGAAAAACAATTATCGTACGACAGGTTTTTAATTGTTTTTCAATGGCCACGCATCCCTTTTAAAGGTTCTTAACAGAACTTCCACAATACATCCGAAAGAAATCAAGCTAAAACTACACATCGTCGGCAAGATATAAAATTAAGGATTTCTAGCAGGATTGGAGGTTGTTCAAATTTAACATTGTTCGATCGCACTATATCTGAGGCACGTGAAAATTATTGCCGAAATTTGGGTAGTAAATCACCTGATTTCGCGTATACTTTTATTCTTATACCAAAATATTTTTCTTTTCGTTAGGTAATTTATTTTTACCTTCCCAACCGAGAGTTATTTTAGACTCACGGTTTCTTTGATGATCCTGTGTGGTGCAAACGCTCACAGTGCAATTTCCAGACCGGATGCAATGGAGCAAATCAATTGGAATTTTATATTTATTTTCATGCATGTGCAATTTTATTGCGAATCGAAGAGAATATGAGGACGCATCGCTTGCACAAGTATTTTTATTTTTTTTTTCATTTATCCAGGATAGAATCTCATACCCAAAACAGTAGTTTGTGATTAAAATATTAGTCACATAAACCATAACCACCACCATCCATATAGGTAGCGGCTGTAATTCATTACACCACTGGTACACCCCCACAATCGCATAACCCTTTTACTATTAAATAATAAAAAAATAAGAGTCCGTCGAAATCCCCCGGTTCGAATATTTAAACAAATCATACGCCCTACGGGTTTTCAAAATCACAATTTCCACGCAATATTGATGGCTGTTCCGTTGCTATCTACTACAATCATGATCGTTAAATTGTCACACGGTTCACTTTTAACGCTTACCACCCTTTTTCCCCTACCACAGAGGACGGAAACTTTCACACCATTGATAATGCTGATTTTAAAAACTCTCTGAGTCGCTCTCTCTCTCTCTCTCTCTCTCTCTCTCACTCACTCTTTTTTACTCTCTTTATTTTTCTCTCGCATGTGTCAACAGATACACCCAACACCATTTTTCAAAGGTTAACCGTTTACCACCAAAAAGGATTGCAGATACATGCAATATAATATTCTGCATACGCTTAGTTTGGATTACCACCCACACTGTTGAAATTCGATAAAACAAACATTTTAAGATGCAATGACGGATTGATACACAGTTTATAAATATCAGATTAGCACCTGTAATTATGATTTTTTTTTTTTAGGTATCTTTGTTATTTACAATCAAATCGGCATCCTACAAGTTTAACATATATAAGGGGTGTTTTAGATATTTGGTATCTATGAGTTAAATTTGTGTGTTTTATACGTATATCTCGTCAGTATAGTTTTAAATTCATAGCGATAGTTGTACAATAATGTTAATTTTTTTTATTTTTTTCTATTAACACTTTTTCGGATAGAAATACTGCTCCAAAAGTTTCATCTAACAACTTAAGAGATTAAAAATTAGCCCACAGTAGCATTTAAAGATGTAATTTTTCCAAAATTTCATTAGTTTTTAGACGTGGGGGAAAACTGCCAAAAAGTCGAGTAAAAATGGTAAACATGTGCTATAAACGAAACTATTATTTTCAGATTTTAGTTCAAGTTAAACCTTTATCTATGACATATTTTTTTCATATTTGACAACATTTTAAAAATAGTTAAGTAATTTTGATTTTAATATGTAATGAAAAGATCTAATTTTTTAATAGTTCTTACATAAAAAAATTTTTATTTTGGGATAATAAAACTTGATACTGTAATATAACCTTATTCATATATTTACCAAATGATACTGAAAAAAATTCAAAAATCGTTGGTCAGGATTTTATTTCATAAGCATTTAAGTAAATATTTATACGATAGAACAAAATGTTTTGAATAGTTGGTTAAAAATATTTCTCCTTCATCAAACAAGAACATTTTAAACAGGTTAATAAAAAACTAAACCTATCGACAGTTAGAATAAATATTTTAATATAAATAAATAATGTATTTTTATACCGAAACTTTGTTCGGAATCGTTTTACTAAATAAATTAGTTATCAATTCTTTATATTTCAATATACCCATTACAGTTATTCATTCCAAGAGCCAAAGAAACAAAGAATAAACTTCCATCACCATTATCTCACCATATATTTATTAATATTCCATAATTACTGATTTTTTTTTTCATCTCTTTTCAAATTTGAATTACCTATGACCTTTTTTGTACTTCGTGTTCTTAACAAATGCAATTTCTAGAAATTAATGTTTTACTGTATGGAATATTTTGATTATTTATATTTTTTCATAATAGTTTTAAATTTTTTTATCATTTTACTGAATTACTTACTTATAATAGTAAACCGATCCATATAACATTATTATAATATTATATCGATATTTTATTAGTTATTTAATTTTTAATTAAAAAAATTATTAATTGTGAGACGGGATGGTCTTAAAGGCCCAATAAAGCCAAAAAAAAAAAAAAAAATAATAATTTTCAAAATTATAGTTCAAGTTTAACTGTAAAGCAATCGAATGTTATATTTTTTTTTCTTGATTGATGTTAAAATATTATATATATAAAATAAATTACTATGTTTGTGTGCAGCACTACGGAAAATAATAAAGGTTTAATGTAGTATAAAAAAATTGTTGTTAGAATATAATTTTTTATCTTACAGTGATATTAATTATTTTGACTATAAATTGTATTAACAATATTTATATGTATATATATATTTATATATTTATATATTTATATATTTATATATATTTTATACTTATGATAAAACTTTATAATTTATAATACATATTCTAACATAAATAATCTTTAGTTTATGATTTATAAATGTTAATTTAATTAATTATTTTTATCATTTATAATATTATTTAGTTATATTATTTGTAAATACTTACCTGATACATATACATATAGTTTTATAAATTATGTATACATTTGTATATGTAGATTTACTAATAAATATATGTTATACTATATCACACTAAATATAACATTGGGTAAATAAACAAACTATGTACACAGTAAAAATCAGAGTAATGTAACATTTTTACTTTCCTTTGTCAATATAATTAGCTTATTAAATGTATTTACGAAAACGATAATAGTACAAGTAACAAGTACTACGAATTATTAACTTCTTGAACCATCGATAATTTAGTTTTGATTAAATTGTTAACTTAAATAAAAGTATACAATACAAAAACACGATATAAATACAGCAGTATTTTTTTTACTACTTACTTGCTTGATATTATGAAAAAGGGTGAACTGGTTGATGTTATCTTTACTGACTTTAAAAAATTTGTTTATCATAGTCTTTTTATCAGTGAGTTAGTCTTGTAAGCTATTAGCGATCCACTTTTCTCGTTAATGCGTTCTTCCCTCTTGATAGGCAACAATTAGTAAAATTCAATAATCATAAGTCACCTTTAAATATTATACTCTCTGGTATCCTTCAAGGAGGTCATCCAAATCCCCTGCTATACATCTTATTAGTTAACTCTATCAACAGGTGGATCACCACGGTGAAGTTCCTTCTCTGCGGATGATATCAAAATTGATTTGAAATAAAATGATATTTTCCGTTGTCAGACTCTACAGGGCTCACTAAACAATTTCAAATGTACTATTACCCTGTCAATTTCTATTTGGCTCAAAATAAATGAAAGTAAATTAATAAATGAATAAATAAATAAATGTTTTTTGTTTAAATAGATAAATATATTTAAAAGTGTGGTCGGTTTTTTTGATATTTGTAACAGTAAAGTAATCTATGGATAATAAAACAAAAACAAAAAGATATTTTGTATCATCATTAATACCATGGATTATATTAAATAGAAAACACATTACACACTTACAATTATATCAAAAACTAAAAATAAAATAAACTAACAATCTGAACTATTTCCTAATAATACAATTTTAAGTATTACTACGTTATATATATTAAAAGTTATGATAAACATATACTTGTTGTTTTGTTGAATACAATTAAGATAAGAGTATTAACGGTTTTGTTATAATTAATATTAAATAATAAACGTAAACTAATGGATTCTCATTAAAAACTCCTGCATGAATATTTGTGACTTATTCAAAAACAATTTTGCTGATAATTTTTTCTTATGAGTAATTTTACCTGAATAGATTATTTATTGCTTTTTTAATAGCAGAGCTCCAATAAAATATTTACTTCAATACTTAAAAGTCTAATTCATAACTTATGTTAACCTTTTATACTTTGTAATAATATGTGCCGTTTAGCGTAAATAACTCCTTTGATTTAATTTTGTTGTTTTGAAAATAATGAAAAAGAAATAAATGATTTTTAAACGAAATATGTTAATTAGTATGTGTATTTTGGAAATATTTAACGTATTTAGTTATTAACTCTTCAATACTTAAAACTTTGCATTTGCATCTCAATTTCCAACCGATTTACCTAGTTAATTTTATGTTTGATAAATTTATATACTCCCACATGCATATCCAGTTTATTCGATTTAAGGATTCAACAGATTTTCTGATTATGCGTATAATTCAAGGTAAGTAGTGGCATGGTGCAGTTATGTTATTTAATACTTATTATTTTCAATAATTAAATTCATTATTTAATAAGTATGTAATATATATTTAATATTGTTATTATATAAAATAATATAATATGTATAAATAAGTAATATATTTTATATTGTTTTATAAAAAAATAGAAAAATAATTAATCAGAAATAAACTATTTATAACTCCTATTAGTTTTAGTCATTAAATTTAGAATTAGTATTAACTAAAAAAATATTTACCGAATATCTATCAACAAATTACTAAATAGTAAACTATTACAAATTGCTTTTAAAACTACGATATTTTCAAACGCAAACAAATATTTCATTGTAATCTCAACCTCACACTGACTAACTCAATGTTCATGGACCAAATACAAACAGTTTTGAGTAAACTTTATTATTGTTGGAGGAACAAAATGAATAGTGTATGGTACTAAATTTACGATGTTATCCTAAAAATAACAATTTATTGTACTCATTCAATATTGCTACATGGAAAAATATTGCAGTTATTTAGTTATAAAAGTATGTTATAAAAGTATGTTCATATTTGATTATTTGAATAAATCATGAATTAATATTTTTTTTTTAATAAATTAAAAAAAAAATTATTTCAAAACGAAATGTTGATTTTTTCATAAATATGGAGCAAATAGAAAAAAATAAAGTACGTAAATAAAATGTTGAATCGACAAAACTCAAAAAAAAAAAAAAACTAAGCAACACCAAAACACAACAATGATTTTTGTTTAAAAACACAAATATATAAATTAAAAAAAAATTGAACTACACTAGTAAATTATTAAAAGTATGATTAATTTATTTTTTGTAGAAGCTTACCATAATCAATTGTTCTAGGAAAGAAATAAACCATATCATAACATATTGAACATTTATAGTACTGTAATTTTTTTTTTTTGAACCTAAAATATAACTACACACATACACTGTCATGCACTAGTAAAAGTTTATGGATATCGGCAAAAGAAACATTGAAATGTCCCAAGAGCACAGTAAAAAAATAACAGGAAATGAAAACGTAATATAGAAGCCATTGCAGCTACAAGATTTCACCCATTTCTAAACACACTTACGTCCCATTTTCATGTCGACTGTAGGTAGTTTTCGGAAATAAAAAGATTATACCAAAGTGACACTTGGTTATAGTCGAAGTTGAAAATCACCTCTATGTTCGTTTAACATAACTAAACTAAGAAATAGAAGAATATTGCCACATTGGTAATCGAGTTCACCATAACGCGTCGTTGGTAAGGTTTAAAATATTTTCCCCAGCTTGAAACACCGCGCTTAACTGTCAATTCGCAGTTATTGCAGGATGATATATGCAAGAACAACACATGATAATATGTGCTTTATACACGTGCAAAAGATTTATAAATGATTCATATAGGTTTAACGACTTGTATTATATACTTTCATTGTATTCATTTTTATTCAATACTTCGATTTTGTCTTGTAAAATAAACTTAGAAATTTTTTTCTTTACATTTTTTTTCAAATTAATTTGATGATTAATTTTAATAATTTATGTTTCCATCTCTCTACTTAATTTGCTTATTTATCATCGAAAAATAGCCTAAAAAGAAACTATTTCATTTCAAAACTCTGTTACAGGCATCAAAAGGATACAAATAATTTTTACGCTAATATGAGAAGACGTATTAGGTAGAACATGATTTTTCTCTATGAAAACTTGCAACGATAAGATTATCCTTACGATTTCATACATGCGTATTACCTAACCCATGGGTGTATATCGAACGGCAAACGTGTTACAAATGCATATACTACTCACGTAACGATAGGTACATGCTTATGATACTTAGGAATAGGTAACGAATACTCGTATTTTTTTTTTTCTTTAACCTCTTTATATTATATTTTATTAAATTCAAAGCATGTAGTACTTATATTGTATACTGACTCTTCTGACTAATAATGATGAACTAATATCAATTTTCGCAAGAAAGACAATAGACAGAAAAAAAAACTAAATATTATTTAAATATAAAATACATTCATGTATAATATTATACAGTTCTAAAAAACCACCAGGAACCGGCATAAATAATAGTTCATTTTACTGAATCGAAGATGGTAAAATGCGATGCACTAGATTACACGGGGTGATTCATGACTCTTTTTGTAAAAAATGGACGCGAAAAATATCCAACTCGTGCACAAAATGTTATTCCCTTAGGTTTTTATACACTAAAAATAACTGTTACACCATTTTCAATCTTATCCTCGAGATTTTCTTTCCTCTTTTGCATTCTCTTAGGAACAATCCTGATCCGAATAAGAACAAATAACATGCACAATCGCATTGGGTATAATCTCTTTGTTGATTTAAATTGATGAAAACTTAAAATGGAAGCGTATAAGCGAAAGGAAATCAATACAAATAATAAAGATTATAACAGTAAACTTATAAACACTATTTCAATTAAAATTTGAGCACTTAAAACCTGAATAAAATATATTCGCTGTATGAAACCGGTGCAAAAAAATACAAATTTAACAATATGGACCGAAAGAATGAATTCCAGTTAATATTGGATATGGAAAAATCAGTTCTTATTTACTTTGGTTTTAAAAATGTTTACCTTTTTTAACGGATCCATATTATTTATGGTAAAACATGGTATTTTGAAAGTTAAAATATTCTAGCTAATATTTTAGGTTTTTCTATACTTTAAAATGCTTTGATATGATTAAAAAATCATTTTTGTATATTTTTTTTTTTTTTTTAAAGCCTCGCTGAATGGAACATTGACAACAAAGAGACGGCAGTATACTCGTATAATTTTCCTTTAAATGTGTGTCTGTTAAGACATAAATTAATACTAGGACGGTCTTATTAGTTTAATATGGTTTGCACGTAGTATAACCATATTTAAAAAATTTATTTTATTTCTGAAAGATGGTCACTTGCATACATGTTTAATTTAAAATAATCCAATCTCGTCAGTTACGGAAAATAAAATAATTTAGATTTTTATTAAAATTAAAACACTTGAAAAAATTTAATTTTTTTCCACAATATTTACTGAAACATTTTTTTTTGTGTTTCACAATATAATTAAGCACTCAATAATAAACCATTTTACATATTATTGACAATGATCACACTTGAGAATACTAATATCAATTAATTTATTCTTAATATGATTTCAAATTATTCAGTGTGGTTAAACTTTATAAAAATATGACCTTAAAAACATTAGTTATATTTGTACTCTATATAATAATATGTAGTAAAGTATATATTTACAAGTCATGTCACTAATTGAATTAAATTATTTATCAAAAAATATATAATACGTGATGGTATTCAACATAATTTAAAATTTTTGTATCGCTTTTTCTTCTTTTTGAAAAGACTATAAAAAAATGGACACATGAAAATACCTATCCTTGTTCATTTTTCATTATTACAATTGTTTAACTAGAGAAAAATAGAAAATAACAACATTGAAAACATAACTCTTTTCTCTCAAAATAGATTTTAAAATGTTAAATGCCAGTAATAAATTAACAACTAGTTAATGTTATTTTATTCACTATTAGTTTAATAAAATAAATTTATTTTACATATTTTATATTTGAAAATTATTGAATAACATTTTTTGACTTACAAACGAAGAAAAAAATATGAAACTTTACATGAACTACAATATCTAAGGCTTTCAATTTCACGCTAAATATCTTTCAAACTAATATTTTTATTTTATTTTTTTAGGAAGAAAAATATGATTCCCTTAATATGTGAACTTTTTAGTTTTGAAATATGTTAAAACTTTTCCAGGCATCATCCACATTTGTCATTTTTAGTTGATAGTTTTGTTAAAAAAAAAAAAAAAAAAAAAAAAATAATAATAGTTCCCAATGTAAATATGCATGTATAAAGTTTTTGACATATAAAAGTATTTACCTGTTCAATCATTATAATATATTCCCAAGTCCACATACATCGAATGCTCACCAGAAAAAATTGAATTATAACGTTTTAATGTGTAAGTATTTTATAATGTGTCTGCAAAGAATACATATTTTTTTAATATCCGCAACGAACAGCCGTCGGTTTTTTGCGGCTCTGTAAATACTCGGTACATCCTTTTAGACACCAATCTATACACAACAGGAAATTTGAAAGCACTACTTAAGCTTATTACCGGGGTTTCCTATCGCGTGCCAGCCAACGAGACCGCGTCGAACCATACTGTTTGCCGGCTATATTTCTCCGTCAAAGTAAAATATGCCCCGACCTGCGTGCCGGAATTAATTTCAATTTTTACTGCGGTATTGCACGGCAGCGATCACTTCTTTCGGCAGTTCATTACTCACATTTAATGACTACATATTATAATGCTATTAAAAATCAGTGTTTTATTAGACTATAATATTATTTTTGTCGAATTTTCGAAATATCATTTTCGCCGTAAAGATCACTGCTATAAATCTAAGGTTGGCACCTTATGTTAGGCTGATAAAATTACTAAAAGTTTTCATCGCGCATTGTGTTATTATTGATGAATTATTCGTATGTATTTTTATCGACACAATAATCTCTTCATTATAAATTTAAAATTAAAATCGTTTTCTAAACGTTTCAAAACAGTCATTATGTTTCATCGTACATTTATTGCTTCAAATCGATAAAACTGTTTTGTTAAAAAGTACTTAACGTGTGCATAATAATAATAATAATCAGTGAAGAATGTAACCAGGGAGAAAATAATCAACCTTAAATGAATGAATATTTAAATTACAACATATCTATTATTTCTATTGATTCGAGTTCACTGAATACTTATAATAATACTATAATAATAATATTTATATTTAATTTACTCGTATAGCAAATAGTGTGTTTTTCAAATTTATTTCGAAGTAAAATATTAGGAATGCTATCATTAAATAAAAAAAAAATGTACGTACAAGTACTATGACTGTACCTATATAATTTAAACATTATAATATTTGTTCTATTCGTTAGTCTTATTGTTTTTTTTTAATTCAGTAAATATAGTTTCAAAAATTCTTTACAAATAAATACTTAATCTGTAAATTGAAAATTTTACAAAAGTTTTTTTTTTTATTGCTTGTATATAGTTTTCCAAAAAGTAAATAATTATCAGAAAAAAAAAATTCCTAAAACAGTAGTATGACTTCGAAAAAGTACGGTTATTTGTAAATGTAATTATAGAAAACAACCAATTTAGTATTTTCAGATTTTATTTTAAAAATAAACTTTTTAGCCATAATTATAATTGGGTCTACAAACTTTGGATATTTTGATAAATTGAAGCTTAATATTTTTCCGAAAAGGAAAACAATTTTTCACATTTTTTTATACTTTTAGCATTGTATAAATAAACTCAATAAATTAGTGATGTGCTACAAAATTATTTAAAACCTCTATATTGTATCGAAAATGTATACAATCTAGACGACAATCTACCATATATAGTACATTATACGACTTGGTGTATGATAAAATTTAAAATATCAAAAATTACATAAATAATTATTAAAACATAATATCAATATTAGTTTTTAATCAGGGTATAGTCGTCGTCGAAAGTCGATCATGTAAACTAAATCCTCGCTTTGAACTGTAATACATTTGGTTTAAAATTTAAATTACTTGGGTTAATGGGTCATAATAATTATAAAACTTGAAAGTATACAGGTGAAGAAGTAATTATTATTTTTTCACCTGCTCGCTTTCATGTTTTAAACTTTATAGATTCTATAAGAAGAGAGGTATGTATTTTACAATGATGGTTTTATTTTTTATTTTTTTTTTTTTTATTTTTGGAATAAACTTTCTGGTAGTAAATTATCACTAAAAGTTTCAGAAACTTGCATACAGCAACTTTTTAGACAGGAAATTGGACATAAATGTTACTACAGGTATTTCTTTCATTTTTCTCAATTGTTTTTTCGATATAAAAAGAAAGTAAAAACCTAGAAATAATACCAACAATTTAGTTCAGTTATAATTTTTGTTTATTTTTATGAATTAGAAGGAATTTTATTATTTGATTTAAAATTTAATTAATTTTACTGTTTAATAATTATGAAGACTTTTTTAATTTTTTATATTTTCTCAGGTGTTTAGTTAATTATTTATTAAAATTTTATTTTAACGTGATAAATTAAATAACGAAACATTCATAATGTAATATAATATGAAATTTTATGTTGTTATGTTAATTTATCTTGAATAGTCATAAAATAAATTGAGTAATAATATTTTCTTAACCAGAAATGTTGAAACTATATTTGAAGACTCGATCAATATAAATCGTTTTTTAATTAATCACTTTATGGCATAGATAGCACTTTAAAACTAACTATAATAATATTATAAAATAGTATATACAAATTATATTATTTAAATCTGAATTATTATAATCTGAAATCAGATTATATAATTATCATACTTACTATTCTAAATTAATTTATATTTAACTTAATTAATAACAAAATGTATTATTACTTTATAGTCAATTTTAAAGAGTTTAGATCATTATTTGTGTGGTATAATCTTTTAGTTTTTTTGTTGACACTGAATAGATAAACACATTGTGATTTCAACGACTATAATGATAATTATAATAAATATATAATAAAAAAATGTGCCTCTAAATATATATGAACAAAAATGTTGTAATGAGTACGTATTGAACTGGTACAGTTAAACGCGACAATCCGAGGTGGTGTAGTTGTGAAAAATGTAACTTTAGCAAGGCTAACTTTTATTAGTATGATGGGTTTTGAAATACCTCTAAATAATGTTGTGATGCACTTAAAAATTATTATGACAGTTCCCCTTAAGGGACCCTAATGATTTAGGAATGAATTAGTCTATAACCACTAACGATTTTTCTTTTGTCAACAAAACAAAGAAGAAACACTTCCAACGTTACTCGTGGTAACGGACCAAATATTTTTACTCTCCTGGATACTGAGAACAAATAATTTCCTCATGTTTTACTAATGTTTCCATACACTTAAATACTCTTTTTTTTATGAACAAAAATTATACTGAAGTATAAAGAATATTATAAATATGAGTGTATTAGTGTATTGTTTCCTGATCCATTCAGCATAATGAATTTGAAATGTTTTAAAAAATAAAACAAATGGATGAATGGAAGGTCCATAGAATATAAAATAATTTTAAGATTACTATCGTTTAAGTTAGATCTTCGTTTTAACAAACCACACATGATTAAAAAACAATTAATGAAAAAAAACCGTAGTGTATTTAATTATTCAACAAACTTGGCATGTACATTTTATTTGTACGAACATTTTTTTTGTAATACCAGAAAAAAACCTTTCAAATTAATGAGTATATTATAAAATATAATTTATTATACCGATTATAATTTTTAATTTTCAGTCCACAGAGCTATCAAAGTGGCCCATTAATTATTTTTAAAACATATTTATCATAAAGAATTAAATTAACTTTTTTTTTAAATATTTAATTGAATTATATCAGGCATTAAAACCTTTTGATTATGAAAGATCTATAAAATATATTTTTATTTTAAATCAAATAATTTATCACGCCCATATGGTTTTTTTCTTGATAATTTCTTAAATGTCACTACACACACAATTACACGCACGTAAACGTTTATATTTATACACACTTATTCTGGGTGATTGTTTGAATAGGAAGACAGGACAAGTTGACCCAAACCGTACTACCATTTCTATGACCGGACGATCCTTTATTTTGGACTTAACCAACCTTCTCTTTCGTTTTTCATAGTAAAAGGAAGCTTTCTGTTGGGTATTCTCATCACGTTCATTTTACGTCCCGCGGAAGCGGAAAAATCTTCCCAATATCCTGTCCTACGGCAATTTCCCGTTTTTCCGCGTTCGTGAACCCTAAAAATTAACCACTTTCTTTTCTCGCTGAAACCCCGTCACTTCGATCTTCCTTCACCTACAGGCCAGCTTCCCTCGACGAAATATCCGTCACCTAAAACCAATATAAAGAATCTACTGCAAAAAACCTGATGCCATTACGGCAGCTTAGGTTATTTAAAGTTCAGACTAGAAAAAATGTTTATATTACGAGTATAATATGTATATCGTGCATGGTAGAATAAAGTTTATCTTCGTTTAAATGTAAAAATAATTTAATATATTAATAATACAAATTAACGTTTAATCTAAAATGTATGTTCGTGTTTTGTGAGATTCAATGTGTTTTGCAATAATCTCATTTATTTTCAGTAACTAAACCACTATACCAGTACAGTAAAATGTTTACGTATTTTATACACCGATGTGTATACAAAATAACATTTGATAATAATGATGTACATAATGGGGATTAAGAAAAAAAAACTATATCGACTCCATAAGTAGACCCACACATTTTAATTATTTTATCCAAAAAGTGAAAAGAGAAAATATAATAAAAATAGTGATATCACAAAAATAATATATATATATATATATATATATATATATATATATATATAGTCTGGTAGATGCAATGACAGTATCGAAACTTGTGAAAAATAAAACAAGACGATATTGTCAATATTAAATATAATATTTTTCTCATGGAATATTTTTTAAATGTGTACTATTTATTGATACTAAATCTGATAATTTATAAAAAACGATTATTAAAACCAATTTAATTTTGTATTTATAATCCAAAACTAATACTCATTTATAAAAGATAATATATTGCCATGCATTTTAATATATTAGCTGTTTGCTGTACTTAAGCTCAGTTTTGGTTTGAATTTATTGGTATGAATATGTTATGTTAGAATTTTGGTCATAAACTATTTAGAGTTGTTCCAAATATGTCACACCGTTAAATGTTAAGGTACACAATCATACAATACTTAGTTTATTTCAGAACTATATTTTTTCATGAAATGAACGAACCATTTATAAAGGTATTAAAATATAACAGTTTTTTTTTATGACATCAATGTTTACAGAAACATTTAAGACATTTATTTTAAAATATTAACATGTTTTTAAGAGAGTACATCAAAATAGTGAGGTTTGTAAAGGAGGAATGCAATAAAAATGATGAGATTATATAATATTTATTGACCTACATTCCAATATAATTAAAAATATAAACATTTTCTTATAGTCCATACCTTAGTAATATGTTAAACGCACTTTGTAATTATTTTACGGTGGTTGATCAAAAGCGATTAAATCAAATTAATTTTCATATTTTTATTTTTCTTTGTTTTTCAATGTATCATATTTTCACAATAAGTTCCGCGTAATTTCACGAGTTTATCATAATTATGTACGAACCTAATTTTTCAAAATCGAATTTAAATTTACTTGGTGGAATGTTTTTACTTTTCAAATCATTTGCAAACTTAATTACTGATAGAATTGGTTATGACGAACATTTATTTATTTTTCAGAAATCTACAATTATTATCAGCGTGAACATGAAGAGAGAAAATAAATAAAACTTTTATTTGCAGTATAATATAAATAATGAAAATCTTACTATTAAAGATAAAGTTACATATATAGACAGTGATGTAAATTGTATAATATAACAAATAATATAAATATAATAATAATAATAATATAAAATATAAAAATAATATTAAGTATAATATAACATATTATATAATATTGTATTACACAGGCATATTATACGTCATATATAAAAAAGTAAAATACAAGTAGTATATAAAAAAAAATCAGTGATAAGTGATAACAGTAATAAAACGGCGGAGTTCGGCCACACAATTAACGTGGTTATTGGTAAGTGGTTGCCGGTTGGCATCGATCATAAAAAAGAGATTATAAAGAATAAGCATCTTTGTCCATTATAAAGAACTATTCTAGCCATAGACGATAGACCTATTAAGTTCCATGATTCTAGTCGAAATATTTGTAAATCGTAGTGATACGTGTGATAAGTACTAAGTTATAAACTCAAGTCATAAGTCATAATCCTAGACAGTAGACCGCAGCATAATATTATACTAAATTCTATTAATTCTATTTAATTATCTACAGGCTACATGTTACAAATAATTGAAGTTCCTAAACGTTAGTTACTGTTTCTTTTTACTATGGGTCGACCTAATAATGTTTAATATTATTGATCTTACATTCTTATTATACTCCGGCAGTTATATATTTAACAATTATGTAAACACCATATCATTTTTGTAAGATACTGTATTATTTCCGTATAATACATGTATAATACACGTATTACACAATTAAAAAATAAAATATGGTATTTTTACATCACATAGCTATATCACATATAACTATAGTTTTTTCTAGTGATTTCTTTTTTACCGAACTGATAAGTGTATTTTATAATAAAGCCTTGCGCATTTTTGGAGTTTTTAACCGTAATTTCTGGAAATTTAACAATTCCGGATATTTACGTGTTTTTATTTTTCTCTCTAATCAATTTAAGAGTATGACTTAATAATTTGGAGTCCGTAGTAAAATTATTTAAAGAAATAATTAAATCGATTTCTATGAATGTCAGCTTACAAAATAAATGGAGTTGAATAAACACTAAAATGCCAAATAAATATGTTTAATACTGAAAAATTGGAATTTAGAAGGCAATTTAAATATTTAAAGTGGCTATATAATCTTATTAATTCCAGAATTGATTATCCAGAGATATTATCCTCAAGGATTTTGATTTCCTTTTTTACACTCTTAATGAATTGAATAACCATTTAAAAAACTGTTATATATAATTTATTTCGATGGGCAATGTCTAATTTTCTATGTTGCGTTTTACTCTGTTCAATTTAGTGTAGAATGAAGTCAATTTTTGATATCATATTTGTTAACATTTGTTTATGATTATTGTTTGTATGTTTTTGTATGAGGTGATTTTTGTATACGATAAAAGTAAAGATTTGACTGCGATTTTGGCTATGACATCAGCGTGTTTATTTTCTTTTTTAGTGTCCGGGTACATAATACAATTTTATTTTGTAATTGTTGTTATTTAGTAAAATATAATTTTTTTTTTTTATATATGTACTACGTAATTGTATATGATGGGTTGTAGGTGTTTTCAACATTATTGATTGCGCTGAGAAAGTATCTTTTATCTATGTCCAATAGACGTTTATTGTTTATATATAAAAAATAAAAATAAATTAAACAAAATAATATTTTCAATACAAAAACATAAGAAAAAAAATACACCGTTTAATATGAACATTTGCAGTTATGTTTATGACAAAGGTGAAATAAAAAAATCTGAACATAGATTATCATTGTTCATATATTTATTTATACATATTCAACACTTTATAAAACTGTTATGGATTATATCAAGCATATTTATTTATGAATAATAGTTATATATAATGTGCTATAGAGACATTTATTTTTAATAATTTATTTTTCTTTAAATTGTTTACGTTATTTATTTATTTTTTTTTATTCTATGTTAATTTCCTTCGTGGTAATCAAATTTTATCAATACTGGTTTTAATTAATAAAATATTAAAAATCACATAATGTCATTTATTCTGCAGTTAATTAAAACCATCCGATGTTAATGGTCTTTTACTATAAATAAAATATATTGTTTTCATTTTGAAAAAAGAAAATGTAAGTGTACAGAACTTCTGTGTTTGTCGTAATTTAAAACTATATTACGCGTTCTATAATACATAGAAAAATTCTTTACTACACATAAACTCTTTTTTTACAAACACTATGGACAAAACTAAGTAGACCGTTCTCAAAGGGTCTTTATTTTTCTTTTAGTAATAACGTGCGTTTACTGGAATAATTTGCATATATACAAAAATTTGGTAAGTTTATATTATACACCGTTCATAGGTAAACAATTCACATGGTGTAAAAATGTGTAATAGAACTTTGTACGTCGTTCATAATAATAACAACCATTCACTCAACCCGAGTAAATTAATTATCCCTAAAACTCATTAAGCGACCAAGGGCATATTACGGGAAAACGAACAGAAAATTGTCACTAAGGGCTCGGGTGGTAATAGGTTCTTTAAGTTTCATTTTCTCCTTTTTGATTTTTTTATATTTTTTCATTCACCATGTTAAAAAAACCTTTTCTCTTTGTACAATTTTTATTATTATTAAACATTTTTTTAACTGTTTGAAAAACAAAAACATAGCCATTTATTTTGGAAACTAAGGCCAGTGAAATGTATTATTTCTCCATTAAGCCTCTAGGCAACAATTAGCAATGGAAATCCCCCTCATCAGTGCATCGACCCATTTACTGTGAACGGGATGGGGAAAAGGTCTTGCCTGCCAGGCCGCAATCAATCAACTGCCATCAGGCAAATGGATGGGGTAACTATTTTCGTGATTAGCTAAACTATTTTACGCAGTTGTAAGGGATACTCAATTTTTAGAACTGTGAAGTTTTTTTACCGTAGAAGTAATTTTTTTTATATTATACAAAGATACAATCACTAATCATTTCCAACATCGTAACTGTTTATGTTAAGATTCAAAAATATCCGTGAATTATTGAAAACTAAAATTCCAACACAGTGAGTTTTTTTTTGTTTTTGCACATAAACAATGCAAGTTTCCATCGAATTTAGTCAAAAATGTATATATGTTCACATAACATACCACCTAAATATATTTTATTCTATATTATTTTAGAACAAATATTAGCTGAGTACAGTTAACAAGTAAGAATAACTGGTTCATGTATATGACTGAAAAAAAAAACAAAAATTTCAAGAATAAAAATGTAAAGATAGATAAATAAAAAAAAGAGTATTATATGACAATCAAAGCAACAGTAACCAAATTAAAAATTTAACAAAATGGGGTACGTATTGACATTAGACATTATATGTCTTATAAGCATATTTTACAAGTAATTGGTGATACAGAGGTATATAAAAAGTCATAATGGAAAGATAAATTCACTGTAAAATTCCAATAATTATAAAGAAGAGTAAGGACAAAACATGTATTAAGAAATAAGAAGTTAGAAGTTATTATCCATAATGAGTCTATGCTCCTAATAATAATAATGAAGCTAAACCAAGTTGATTGGCAACTAGAGTGTAGTCGTGAGGGGCACAATCGATGTTGAAAAAGTAACTGATGAATCTCAAGAATCTACGCTGTAATTTTTCAACCTAGCAAGGCATATATATTTACTATGTAAGTAATAAGAACAAAATAATATTATATAAACGTAATCAAATAAAGATACATAATGAGGTTATTTATTTATAACCAGCAATAAAATATTAGGTTCAACAAATAGTATCATTCCTTGCTTCACTCAGAATCTAAAAAAGCAAAACCAATACTTATTAAATGATTTAAGAAATGATTCAGAACCCAACGCCTGAGAATGTGGAAAAATATTAGGAACTCAGAAAAATAGCAAGTAAGAAAATAAGAAACGTAAAGAGAGAGTATGAAAAACAAAAAATAAGAAACAGAAGAATATAGGAGAAATCCATGGCTATTTTTTCGGAAAATGCAGATCTTTCGAGGGGGGTTCAAAGTCAAAACTTGCGTATTTAAAGATGCCCACAGTTGCTTGATTACAGAGAAATCAAATATAGTTGAAGAATTCCGGAATCATTTCAAAGAATTACTGAGTACCACTTATGAGGATGTCCATCCAGAGGAATATCAAGAACATACCACATACTACTTTGTACAGCCAGAATTACCAGAACCAGAATACGAAGAAATAATACAGATAATTAAATCACTAAAAAATAATAAGGCACCGGGGGAGGATGATATCAATGCGGAATTAATTAAAAAAGCTAACCCAAAATTAATATTAAAGATTTGGCTATTGATCAAAGAAATATGGGTAAGTGGAAAAGTTCCGAACGACTGGAAAATAGCGATTATTTACCCGATGTATAAAAAGGAGACCCGATGGACACATCAAACTATAGAAGAATCTCATTTTTAGACACCTGCTATAAAGTTCTGTCGATAGCAATCCTGCGAAGACTGGAAGTTTATGCTAACCAAAGAATTGGAGACTATCATAGAGAATTTATGAGAGGGAAATCTACAATATACTCCATTATTAGTATCAGGTAATTGTTAGAAAAGTACTATGAGTATGGTAGAGAAGTGCATCTTTGCTTCGTAGACTTTAAACAGGCGTACGACAGTATTATAAGGAGAAAACTATGGGCAGCACTGAAAGAATTTGGTATACCAGCCAAACTAATCCAGCTGATAAAAGAGTGCAATACCAAAACAAAATATGGAGTAAAATTTGCAAATATATTATCGGAAAGTCAGGGATGGCTTAAGATAGGAAGATGCGCTTTCTCCAGTACTTTTCAATTTGACTTTAGAAAAAGTAATAAGATCTCTCCCTGCTAGACAAAAAAAGATATTCTGTGATAGAACACTATCTTAGCAAATGCAGATGATATTGTAATAATTGGTAGTTCTCGAGCTGATGTGGAAATGAGGACCATAGATCTAACTAAAGCACCGGAACCGATGGGATTAAAAGTCAATCATGAAAAGACCAAATACCTAGTAGTATCAAGATAAGAGAGAGCTCTAGATGAAATGCTAATGGATGAATATGTCTTCCAACAAGTAACAGATTTCAAATATCTAGGATTTAATATAAACAACCGTAAAAATATGCACAGCGAAATCAAATTGAGAATTGCATCAGGAAACAATTATGCACTTGCAAAATTGTTTAAATCAAAACTATTGTCCAAGAAGTCAAAAGAATATTTATATTCCAGCTTTTTACGACCGATCTTAACGTATAGCTGTGAAACTTGATCGGTAACTAAGGAAGATGAAGAAAAGTTAAAGAAAGTTAAAGTTTAAGTTAAAGTTAATTAAGAAAGAAAAGTACTACGTAGAATCTATGGCCCTGTAATTGTAATAGTGAAAATAAAAAAATAACTAATCAAGAAATTTACCAAATGTTTAATAAACTTATTATATGTTCGTATCTAAAAAGTAAAAGGTTAGAATGGGTGGGTCATATTTGGAGAAAGAAAGATATTGCAAAAAATTTATTTACTGGAAGACTAAACGGTAAAAGACCTAGGGGTCGACCAAGACAAAGATAGGTGGACAGAATGAAAATGGAGCTCACGGAAATCTCAGAAGAATTAATAAGGATTGGAGATAGTGAAGACAGAGATAGTTGGAAAGATGCGGTTGAGGTAGCAAAGGTCCTAAATGGACTGTAAAAGCTAAAAAGAAGGGAGAAAAACTTATTAAAAAAAATATATAAAATTATATTTTATAATTATTTCTTAGAAATATTTATGTTTAGTGATGGTTAATAGACATATATTGTTTGAACTTTTAATGCTCAGGGTATTATATTACTATAGCATTTGTTATTTTCAAATTTTTATTAGATTTATTTTATAAATAATTAAATAAAAACAATCGAAATGATCATAGGCATATATTTTTTAACTACTCATAAACATATTAAACAAATAACTGGTTCAAGAAATAATTATTTTATTTGTCTTTGAACACGAAAAAGAAAAAAAAAAGTTTAAAATAATTTACATCTATATCGGTTTTACACTACCAAACATTTTTCATTTCGGACACATGCCTATATAGCCTAAGTTTAATTCAATCATTGTGTGCGTCTTGTAAACATTTTGTCTTTTTTTTTTTAATCAAATGTTATTTCTACAACATCGATTTTGATCTAGAAAATAATAGCTTGAGTGTATTAAAGCAAAAATATAATATCAATTATTGTATTATTTTCTAATTTTTAATTATATTATATAGCTGAATTTATGATATAATTATAGTAGTTCCATATAAATATAATTATAAATGGTAGAATGTTATTAAATAATCAATATCTTTATTTATATTTATACTTATCACTTTTATTCAAATTATTAAAAGTATAAAATAAGCCGAAAAATGTTTACGGTCGATATTATATCAGAGAAAGGAATTTTTATTAACAACTAGATAGACCCAATCCACTTTTTTTTTTATTACTCTAACAATAATATTAAAAGGTAATTATTATATTATTTTAACCTCCATAATTAACTTACATAACAATATCAGAAAATTAAAAGATAGAAAATTAAATAAAACTATTAATTAGAAACTATTTTTTACTAATTTAACCTTTTATAACGAAGCATTTGGTTATAAGAATAATTTACATTACACTACGAATTAAAACATCACTAATAATATATATATATATAATAATATATTAATATATTAATATATTAATAATAACTATCTTTCAAAATGGTTTGTCTTATAATTTATTTACGATGACAAATTATTTAATAAAAAAAAAAAAAAAAAACGAGTAACTGAAGATAATAGAAAAATAACTTCAAAGCTTAAAATCTAAGAATATATATTTAAGAACTGTAGCATAATAATAAATTTGTTAATGACATTGGCAATAAAAATAAATAATAATAAATCAAAAATATATGGTTTAATTGTTTTCACTAGTAAACTAATTATGACCATTTATTTTATTTTTATTGATGGTTAAATGTCAATATGTACAATATTTCATTATGCCTTTTGTTTTTATTTCATTAAATTTAATTTTATAATTAATTTTGATCTCAAATCATGACCATTGACCAAGGTAGAGTTTATGAAGAAAAATTGTTACGGTATCATGTAATCTATCGTATATGAATTGTTTACAATTTACGTTTTCTACTTTTTGACTCATCCGTTCATTGTACGCATAGACTTCGTTGGATAATTTCTATGTCGATTAACGGAATGTTTCCAGTATTCCCATTTTCGACATGATTGAAATGTTACTAAAACCTCTTCCTCAATAGAATATCTGATGACCAGAATTGCAAATGATCAGGTACAAACTAAAGTGATATAATTTTAGGTCAATGTACTAAATGTGGTTGTTTGTGATCGTATCATTAATACATAACAATTTTAGTCATGCTATATATCGTGTAATTATCAATTATCACTATCTGTATGTATAATATATAGTTAAATATTTGAATAATTCTTCAAAATAGAAGAAATTAACAGTTTTAATAAGTTATGGTGATGATATTTTGCATATTACAGTATTAAATTAGTTTTGAGATTGTATACTTAACTAAAAAGTAAGAACTTGTACCTTCTACATAAAATTATTATAATTTTCCGTAATAGTTATATACAGTGTTGGGACTTATCTAGATAAACTATCTAGATAAATTTTTGTCATCTTTTATTTTATCTAGATAAATAATGCTATGTTATCTAATTACTTATGTAAGATAACATTTTTACTTATCTAGATAATTGTCTACATTCTTGCCAAGATTAGAGTTATTTTTATTCTTGTACGGAGATAAATCCAACAAATTAGAGACAGTAAATAACCTAACTTTCTTTTATACATATAGATTTTGTATTCATAAGTAACTATTATTTTTTGGTATGACATTTTGTTTGTATTTTCATGCCGGAAAAATATTTTTGATATATTTAAACTTCATTTCTTATTTTTCCATGGAAGTTCCAAGTATAATAGGTATTTGATTTCAAAATACACATGTAACTCATACGCTGAATAGTCATTACTTCACTATTGGAACCCGTAAAGTCGTAACTACTTATAGAATGATGAAAATCATCAAATTAATATTATATGGAAAATAATATTGTTAACTTAAAATAATTGTTTATGTATTCTGTATTCATCCTGATACATACAGAGCAATTTTCATTTTTTTTTTTTTTATGTAACATTTTAGTAATTAACTATCATATTGTAAATATCATATCATATTGTACATAACACCTAGGTACCTATTGATAATAATGATTATAATTGAGCCTTCACAGATATTATTAAAATATGAAATATTGAGCAAAACATAATATTTTTTGAAAATTTTTGAAACATCTTTTTTTTTATCTAGATAAAAATGAAATTCTCTTTTATTTTTATCTAGATACATTTTGCATTATCTATTCCCAACACTGGTTATATAATTTTGAATATACAGAATTATCCATTAACTACGAATAAAGTAGGTTTGATTAATTATTTCAGAACTATACAGATATCTAAATATTATTATATTTTCGAAATAAGTTAAGATTTTTTAAAAACAAACGTATAACCTGATTTTATACTTCAATGCCTTTTTCAAAATATTAGTTTACCATTTAAACAATATGTTATTTTCATTTCATTCATCGATTTCACTGTTAATTTTTTTTTAACTTTTCATTTGATTGATTTATTAAATTACAAACCATGTTCAATTATAAGTATAAAATACTATAAATTTATAAAAAACAATATGTCAAAAATATGAATTGTCATTTATAATTTGAAATAAAAGTTATTTTATCAAACAAATCTTTATAAAAAATGAAAAACCTATAGTTTTCTGAGTAAATGTCGTCAGAAATATTTAGAGGTATAATATGTAGTGAATTGTTTGGAAATATATTTCGAAAATAATTTCACTGTGAACGCGTAAAGCCAAAAATGCGCCTGAATTAATTTCTGAATTCATTTATTATTGAATCTCATAGCCGTATACTAAAAACATGTAAACATATAAATATACGTTTATATTTAAGACATAATATGATCAGCATTCGCATAGTACGCGGTAACGTTCGATGTCATTCTCATATTAATATGTGTTCAAGAGCGTTGGTAATTATCGCATTCTAACGTCAATATATATATTGTTAATGTATATAATATGATTGATATTGGTCCATCGCGTAATCGATTTCGTACGCGATTCGGATAAAAGCTCGGATTTAATGAGCCGACAGATATATTATGGTTTTTAAACCTCAATATTGGTCGAACCCGTTCGGCTAAAGCAGTTTCACGTTAAATCTTTTGATCCCTTGGTGGTAACATATTCGACGGTGGCATTTCGAACCACTCAGTCGTTCCAAAACGTCGGTTGGGGATTACCGCAAGCAGTCTGTGAAATTTGCAACGGAACAAACCTAATTTCAAAACTCGAAAATAATGTTCCTGAACATTATTGTTTCTTATCCTCTGATGGCAGTGACCTACAAGACACGCGTGTCGGTCGCGAGTTTATCGGCCGCGAAAATAACTCGATTTTTCTCCACACGCGGCGTCACGCACGTACATCGCCGACAACCGCGTACACAGTAACACGTGTTACCGTATTTTCCACGTACAATTATTATTATTATTATTTTCCTTCACTGTAGCCCAAAGGTTAAATGCCAGTAGTGATTTTCAGCGTCCCAATCACAACTGAACTCCACGCGTTACGACACCGGATTCCGGTGGTATTCAGCACGTAGGCACGTAGTTTCACACAAAATATATCGTTTGCTAATATTGCATAAGATGACAAGCGCGCGCATACATGATTCACGCAATAATTTCGGACTAAATAATATAATATCCGACGTATGATTTATAATATACATGGCTGGGCAAATTAACGATTTTTTTTAACTCGTCAAGTTAAGTCATTGTAAAATAATAAAGTTAAATTAAATTAAAATTTATTTATATTTTTTTTTGTTAACTCGTTCAAAGTTAAAGGTAAACTCTGAAAAAAAAAATTAACTTAGTTTAAAGTTAAAATTTTCTGATTTACCAACATAATAAATTGCACACATAATTTTAGTTTTTACTGGGGAAATTTAAAATGATACATAAAAATATTAACTAGCTATCAAAAAACCTACTTTTCTAAAATAAATCTCAGTCCTAAACTCATACTCAAATCAATTTACAATTTTAATAATGAAATTAACTTGGAAATTATACCACAATTGTTTTGTGATTAATCCCCCATTGATACTCGCTCTCATGGTATTTACTATTTTCACAGAATATTCTCAGGATTTCCATGGGTCTATAGTGTTTATACAATAATAATGTTATAAAATATAATGATAAAATATAGCCCAGATAATGACTATTAAATTTATTTTTTATATTATTTTCGTCTACATGAAATTCATATTAAAATAGTAAATTATAAATATACTAAAAATCTAATTTAATAATTTGCATTATTCTTTGCACTAAAATTAATTTAAAGTTAACACGTAAATCTTAAAAAAAAAGTTACTTATTAAGTTAAAAGTTTATTTGTAAAAAAAGTAACGATTTAATTAACTTAATTAAAATTAACTTAACGTTTTAACTTAATTTTAACTTTTAACTCGTTAATACCCAGCCTTGATAATATATACTCGTATATATTACTGGATCACTAACCGCATGGTGCGATACAAATTAGCTTACAACTAATCGAAAACCGCGGCTATAAAATTAATTATAATTGAACACCATGGCTATTCCTTCACCTGAAATAATTAAACCAGCCTATTTTCATTATTATTATTATTATTTTTACTATACGTACTTAATGCATGTACGTTTAATACTTTTACGGATCATATATTTAGTAATCGGTGTTCGAGTAATTGAATAACCGTTAAACATTTATCATCCTTCACCGGCATGAGAGAATGCGTCGTTGTGTATTGCAGTTTAGATTTAATATCAACTTTTGTTTTACAAACATTGTTGATCTATTATTTGTGTTTTATTTAGCCGGAAAAAATCATATTCGAGATTGTTTTAAATGTGGTTTCCCTTTTTATGCAATTCTTTTTGCATTAGACTGCAACGCGATATTTTTGGTCTTCGGTGTTTATCACTACCACCACCACCACCACCACCACAACCACTACTACTACTGCTACTATTATTAATACTACTTAGGCTACTATTACTATAACCAGGAACATTTATTTTGCCGACGTCCTATTTGTTTACAAAATAGTGCAATGCGTTTGTGGCTTTTTCGTCTGGATACCAAGATACCAGTTCATTTGATTAGCACTGTGAAATGTTCTCTTGTGATGTTAAATATTTTTCCCTTCGTTATAAAAATAATATAAATATATATATTATCAATGTGGATTACGTCGAAGGGTTTTCTAACGAATTCCCGATATTTTTCTTTCTAATTCGATATTAAATTTGGGATTTATTTTTCTACGCAAAAAGAGTAATAATATCAATAAGCTTTTGATATATATATATATAGAAAATATAATATAATTTTATTTTATAGTCGCATGTTACCGTACATCTTTGGCGTATTAAGGTGACACATAACCCCAGGGAAACTGTTTTTTGTTTCTCGGGTTTGTACTAGGTATTGAAATTAAATCCCATTATACATACTCTGTTTGGTATTCAATTCCATTTGTTATTGATAGAACAACAATATTGTTGGTGGAGTATTTAGCAATGGAACCGAAATTATATGTATACATTGATCACTGAAACGGTAGAATATTATTATAATTTCGCGTAATTTACGTAATCCTATTCACGAAAAAGCTCCCAGGAATGATTTGAATTCCATTTATAATGTCATTGAGTACCGCTAAATACCCGGTAATAAATTGACCGATTTCGATTATTTATATATATATATATATATATATATACATATTATATACATATATATACATATATATATTGATACATATATATATATATATATATATATATATATATATATACATATATGTATGTATCAATAGCACAGTAGATATATACACGGATCAGTGGTAAACAGTATTTTAATTCGTTGGCGCACCAGCCGATTTTCTCTGATGGCTTCCAAGTTATTTTCTTTTTCGATTTAAAACTTAATTTGCGCAATAACTACTCAATACACAGTACGGATTATTATTTGTTTATAAACTTTGGGAATCATTGTGAAATCGCATGGGCAATCAACGTAAAATCAATGAAATCCGAAAAACAACAAGCACACCGAAATCGAGATGGGTATTATGTCACAGGAACCATTTGTCTCCCAAATGGCCACATTATATTAGAGATTACCGAGATATCGCATTTGTACTTGAACATCTTAACACATACACACTTACCGGTAATAACACAATTTCCTATTTAATGATTGATGTATCGCGTTCAGATTAAATAGGGAAACGAATTTTTAAAATCGATTTTCAAAAAACGGTTGACATCTGTCAGCGACGACGCATTGTCGTGAAGTGTAGTTTTTGAGAATAATAACGAACACGTGTGAGTGTGTGTATGTATGAAAAAAAAAAAAAAAACGTTTAATTGAGTGACATTTTTGTTTTTAAATAACACGTATTTAATGTACTTGCCCAAATTTGACGTAAACTAATTAAAGGTTGTACAGCAAGCGTCACTGCTGTCATATAGTCATCACAAAAAATAATACATACATGGACTGTTATTAAACGGTTATGGAGTTATCGATAAGCAATAACTCGTCCCCTTGCGCATATTAAGTAAATAATGACATACCGAGACAAGTATTTTTAATCCGTTAGAGTTCGATTAAAATTAATTTAAACATACATCGAATACAACAAATATTATGCGAATTACATTCAAAATCTTCTGAATAATATATAGTCTTTACATAGTAATGTTACACAGTTATAATTATTATTATTATTATTATTATTTAAAATCTTTTTTATAGATTACTGGGCCTCACTGAGATAACTCGTGTGGAGGCCCAAATAAATAATTCATTCCTTTTATTGACCGTTATGTTTTTCTATGTAGAGACTTCATTCACAACCCGATGATTTTCTACGAAACTAATAACATTCACAATAGAAATAATTCCTTCTATGTCATGAATTTGGTTTCATAAAACGATTGCATATGAGCTCACTGGTATATTGCCACTTAGATTTTTTATGTCACCGCTGAATCAATGTTCTTTCAAACGACTTTTTAATGTGAATTCTTGATTTTATGGGCCGAGATCGTTTTAGCTGCAAGATGAAATTACCTGTCAAAATATTTATGATTGTTCCGTGAAACGAAAAACTTGCAACTGAAGAAACAAATTATTACTTTTTTACAGCATAGGTAATAAATATTTTATCACCAACGTAGTAAGATTTCAGATTTTGAGTGAAACGTGATAAATATGTTCATTTTACAATGATGGTCTTACAATATATTCTGTAATAAATCTGCACCATAGGTTTTCTTTGTCGTAATTGTTAAGTATATTATTGTGTTCAATATATTAGTAAACTACAAATGTATAGTATAATCGATAAGCTTTTATCACCTATTGAATGTTTTAATATTCCATAGCACAATATTTTTATTGTTAAGTAGTAGATATATTACTGGTGGAGTTAAATTTAAGCAAATCGAGGAGTGGTTTAAATTTTATTAACTCATTGTTACACATTCAATAATAAAGTACCGTCCAAGGATATGCTGAATCTTGTGTTGGATTGTAAACTATTTAATTAGCAAATTGTTTTCTACAGTTGCTTTGAACTAACAATAGGAAAGGTATTAAAACGTTTATAATAGTTTTTACAGTTTTCAACCAGATATTTATATTTTCAATTAAATAAAAAGGTCATTAATTTCATTTTAGGTTTTGAGGAAAACAAAATAACATATTAGTTTTACTACGGTGCTTATTACTTTAGATACGAATGTGTTTTAAAAATGTCTTTATGTAGTTATGTTAATACATATAGAGCAAATTAAATACTATATCTCACATAAGAAACAATTTTATATCAATCCAAATGTTTAAAAATTATGTTTAAAAAATTGCATGAATTACAGAAAAAAAATTATTAAACAATAAGGATGATGTAAATAAGATTTTTGTATCGATCAAAATGTTATTCGTAATTATTTAAATTAAAAAAAAAAAATTGCTTAACCTTATGTTACATCGTTTTTCATTAAATATATTAGTTTTTAGTTATCATTGACTTCAAATTTCTAAATGCATGCTCTAATAATAAAAATATAAACATACACTCAACATATATACATCGAAATGTAACAAATTTTACTATTAATCCATTAAAAGAAGTATATATTATTTAATCAGCTGTAAAATTATTAAATTTTCTTTTTTTTTATAGAAACTATGTGTTTCACTTAAATATTAACTTAAATACAATTTTTTTTATTGCAATAAAATGTAATTTTTACAAATTCTTTTACTTTTTATGTGTATTCAATACTACTTACATGACTTAATTATATAGATATACTTAATATAACTTAAGGTATAGTTTTGTTTACAATATGTTCTAGATTAGTTGTTGGATTAGATCCTTTTTGGACTCGTGTCGTAATCATAAAATATTTTACAGCCCGCATTCATGAAATAAAAAATATTTCATGTGCCTAATAATAATAATAATAAGACTATTTTTATTTTAATTAGTATGATTAAAAATGCTGCTATATTTATTTAAAAGTTTATAAATATAATACTAAGTATACTGTTATTAGTAAATTTGATGAAATTAAAATACATAAATATGTTAAAATTACATATAAATGGAACAAATAGTAAAAAATAAAAATTTTAATGGGATTTTTATTAATGAGTATTATTTATAATATTTTCAACTTCAACATCAAAATTACTCATATGGAGAAATGGACATGTGTTAAGCGTATCGACAGTTGTTTTTAATTTTCCGTGTAATAAAAGTCATATTCATTCACGTACGTAGATCTAAACATGATCAAGTATTTTCTAGCTATATTTTTTTATTTTTGAAAACGACGAAAAAAATTCGGCAAAAAAAATATTTAAATGCAAAGATATTATGTAAATTTAAATTTATTATTTCCTTTTGAATCTCAACAAGAACATCATTATTATCAAAATTCTATATGTCTATATATGTCTATATGAAATCTTATAAGCGTTTATGAAATTCGAATCTTGTAGTGTCATTATCTATTCAAGTACTCCAGCTCTATTTCACCAATAACTTTGAAATTACGAATGATTCATACCATAGATTCGTATAAAATTGATAATATATATATATTTATTAAATTTGTCATTCCCACAATAATATTTTACGTAAAATGCATGTTGATGAACAATTCAATGAAAAAATAATTGTAGTAACATTTTTTAAAATTTAATTTCATTAAAAATAAACGTTATATTTTACTTTAGTTTAAGAATCTTAACGTTGTTTTATATTGTATTCTTTAATTATAGAAATTAATTCATGACAAACGAGGTACATAATTCTCCTTTATTTTTGATAACCAAGTATTGATCAACATTCCAAATCTATTTTTCGTTTTTTGCTAACTACGGTTACTAGTAAGTAAATACTAAATACTAACATTCGCTATTATTAAATTAAATTATCTTTCAAATTAATACTCAGCACAATACTGGAATAACTTTGACTCAACTCAACAGTTGTAGATGTTACTGGATAAACAAATAGGCATCATAATCGAAAACCAAGTTTAGAACTGCAATAGTTACAGGTAAGATTATGTCTATAGTATACACATGTATGTATCAATATTCTAACATTTAAGAGCCTATTATATTTTATGGTTGCTGATAAAATAAATATACTTTAATAAATTATTATTTTTATTTTTATAGAACACTTTTGAGATTGTAGTCAATTGATATAAGACATCCAATTTAATTGCATCAATGTAATATTTAATGTGAGCCATATTGAATGAACCTATGGGCCGTATTCACCGGTTTCCGACCTTTGTCTTAGGTAATAAGAATTACTTTTAACTTTTATGAGGTGTAAATAAATTTCCATTTTCTATATTATATTCTAAATATAAATAAATTTTACTATTATATCCAATATCTATTCATAAATCGTTCATAAATCTTTTTATGAAAATGTACACCTCCATTACATTTTGGCTAATGATTATTTATTGTGTATTTTTTCTGTGTACATATTATGGTACTTAAAAGCTTAAAATTTGCTGAATTATAACTATTTACACATTTCATTTAATATAGATATTTATTTATTCTATGACCTAAAATATTATGTTCGGAAATTATATATTTGTTTTTTCGGATGTTAAAGTTTGTTAATTTGCCTTTTAAATAGTATAAAATACAAGAATAATCAATATAATTTAAAAATAAACATTTAAATAGTAATAATAGATTCACACGAATACTTATATTTTAAACAAATAATTTTATTACAAATAGGGTCGGATAGTTAAAAGTAAAAAATAAATTTTTGTGTTCAATTCACCCACTTTTGATATTTCGGCATAAACCTTAACGAGCAAATTATATAAATTATTGATGTATGACGCGCGTGACCTATCAAACTGTCAATTCCATACAACCGATATTAAATTCGTGAAAAAAGTGACGCATATGCGTAAAATTCATAGACAACATATTATTATTAATATTAATATTATTAAACACACAAATGTTTGTACAGAACAGTAAACATGTTGATGGAAATAATAAAGCATATTTGTTTTGTATATTATGGAAAATCGTTTAAGTAGAAGTACACAAGTACTTGTGTATCATATTATATATACAGGGTAGTTGCATTGCTTTCTGACATTTACTAAACATACAATACGTTACACTTTTATCCCGACGTTTTAGGATGGTGTTTAAATGAATAACTAATTTCCAATATGGAACTATGGCCATTATCTGTTTGATGTACGCTTAAAATATTACAGGTGGATATCACGTGGAATAGTTACAGTCATAACAGAATTTTTACTGCGGGCTATGTGAAAGGTTTTCAAAACCTCCTGTATATTCTAAAATCACTCGACTAATCCGTATTTGTTTTGATATAATATCGTAGCTGACAGGTTGCAATCACGTCGGAAACACCTGAAATAACACCATTGGAATAACGCCTAGCGAAAAACAGTATAAAACCCGTAGACTTAGGGTTGAAAATCAATTTTCGAATTTTTTGCAGTATCTACAGTTAAAAACATTGGTATACGCAAACATGGCTGTTAAGTTATCAGTTTTCGCTCTCGTTCTGGTACGTATGATACTTAAGTAACTTCATTGTTGTAGATCACGAAATCTTTAGTACAACAATAATAATTATGTACTACTCTATAGGATTGTTTTACTTTTTAATGTATTGTGATAAACTATAGTAAATTAACAGCTAAAGTTTAATTATTTTAATTAAACTGTTGATTAAATGTTTATTTATATTTTAAAAATGTTTATTTATTGTAAGCATTCGAAAAATTCTCAAATTCGTTTTCAGAATTAAATTTCTACAATATATATTAAATTATTTTTTAAACCATTTATAATAATTTGTAACATTTAATCTATATTATATATTTTAACTTCCAACTCATTTTTTCCATTTGATTACTGATGATAATTAAATTACGAAATTGTATTAGCATTTTCTTCGTAATCGACCATTGAAAACTAATTGTTGTTAAATTTTCAGGTAGCAGCTTTTGCTATAGCTGATGTCCCAACAACTTTAGTTTTAAATTCACCTTTGAACTTGGCATACTACCCATCGGACTCGATAGCTTACAATGATTTGAAGAAAAGCTTGTACGATTTAGTCTTAGCAGCAGGAAATGCTTGTTTCTCGGCGCAAGCGAGCTACGACTACTACAGTTTCTTAAAATACCAAGGTGTTTATCAACCAAAACTTAACGAAAAAATAGCGAAGTTACAAAATGCTGAACAATACTTGAATGATGCTTACGCCAAATACCAACAAGAATTGGCCAAATACAAAAGTACCTTAGTGTGCCCAACTCCAACTGTAACGTTGGATGATAATGTTGAAATCAGGAGCGATTACCTTTGATTGTATTTCTGATATTTTAATTATTTGTGAAAAATGTTTACAAAACTAAATCAAACTCAATAATTGCTGTGCTTTTTAATAAAATCATTATGTTGAATAAATGATTTCGAACGATTTACGTTAATGTATTTTAATTTTATTATTTTATGTGTTTTGTAAGAATACTATTAAATGAAAATAACAAGAAAACATTTAATTGAACCAAAATAAAAATTTGAATAAAAATCAAAAAATTTAATATTCACATTTACACCATTAATGTTATGTCTATTGCATCATACTGCTAATTAAATTGTATGAAATTCATAATTTCCAATAAAAAAAAATTATATTTCATGTTTTTTTTTTAGTTCTAAGTGGTAACATTTAATATACAATATTAAAAAATAAAAAATAAACTGACATTTTGATATATCCTGTATAGTATCTATAGAAACAGACACATTCTTTTGTTCCACTTATATCAGCAATTATATATACTTTTATAGACTTGGTATCATTATGTTTGGGTTTTTGTTCTTATAATGAATCAAAATATACATTTAATAAACATCATATACACTTAATATCAATAGTGGAATAGTAAAAATTAAAACTAATTGTACTTTAAAAATATTTACTTCAACTATGATGATTAATAAATAATGACTTGTAGAAGTTAGAAAAAAAAATAAATTATGACATCAGAAACATGGTGGACAATTTGTCAATACTGGTCACATTCGATCGTAATAAGTAACTTCATTATTATCATTGCCATTATGAACAGATTCAAGTAATTTAACTGTATAATAATTATAATATTTACATCACGTAGACTCATATGATTGCTTAGACGAATAATATTTTACAACTATCTAATCAAAGTAAATAAACATTATGTACATAATAAATTATTATGTGATAACTAACATTCTGTAATTATTGTATTATACTACAATTATAATTATAATAAAATGAAAACAAATAATCAACATTAAATTTTATTTATTTTTAATTAATGGTCAAATGGGTTTATACAGTTGCGCTCACTAATTCACAAAATGACTTTCCAATCATATTACTATTAAGGATGATGGTCATAAAATGAGTATACAAATCAAATAAATATAAACCATCGCATCTAAAGAAATATTTTAAAAGAGCTAATGTGATTTACTAACCGAAAAAAATAATAATTATTAATATTTATTAACGCTATCAAATTAACCGTTTTAAAACTTGGTAAAAAAAATAAGAGTGAACCAAGATTTTCTATAGTAGAAAATTAACCTAAACTCGCATATTATTTGTAAATCTTAAAATACAAAATATCTCATTTTATCAAAAGAAATACGGGATACCTCCTGATTTTCGAATTGAAACAAAATCATACCCAAGTTATTTTTACGTTTTTCTTTCATACCATAAAAAAAAATCCTTGGAAATATTTAAAAGAAATCTTCCCATTTGTTCGAACCTAAAATTAATTGTATTAAACTTTTCGTGCAGATTTAATAAATTGATTATCACACCGCTATTTAATTATTTATAAAAACATTTATACTTTAGATAGTTAGAGTAACGCATTAAAATGTTACGGTGTGTACCTTGTTACTCCGTTCGTCTGACCTTTAAATTCTTACAATTAATTAACACGTATTACAGTGTATATTATAAATAATCTGTTAAAACTATCGCGTAACCTAACCAGGTATCGCCTAACCATACGCAACGACGTCGACCACTGTGGAGGAAAAATACAAAATTTACTTTTTTACCTATTAATATTAACAAAATCGGTTTTCCTTGTTAACTAAGTTTTATCGAAATAAGTTTTTATGTTGATCGATAGTCACAAACTAAAAACTGTTAAAAAGGTAACGAAAAAAAAAAAAACAGTTCATTGAAGTGTTCATATTTTTATTTTTAGACATAGCTTAGTAATAGCGTTAAAATGATATGAATCACACCAAAATGCCAACATTATTTTACATTGGATATTTAATTGACCTAGCAATCAATACGATATTAACAACTTAAGCGCTGAATTAAAAATAAAACAATATTATGTTATATTATATGCTATATTATAGCAGTTATTGATTAAAACATAATTAGCCAGAAACACTATTATTATTTAATCGCTTATTTCAATATTATATGTTTTGTAGTGTAAAAATTATACTAAATAACATGTGAAAAAATTGCGTTGAAGCATTCAAAAATTAATTTAAATATAAAAATAAAGTCTTCATATGTATTTTATATTCGTTTTGAAACTCATAATAAAATAATTGAGACATATATAATTTTATTTTATAATGTTTTTTTCGTCAAATATTTAATGTTCAATAGGTACTTAAACAGAGATTTTCGACACTGAAAAAAAAATTCATTCGTATTGAATATGACGTTCAACTGTCATTGAATATTTTGTTTATACATATTATAGCGTGTTTCCATTAAACTACAATCAACATGTATATGCATTATATTACAATTAGGTTGGTTTTACAATACTTATAATCATACAAAAAGAACAATATTATATTAAAAATTATATTTTCTGATAGATAAAGAATATTCTTAACAGTAAAATATTAAATGTGATTGCATAGTTGTTACTTGAATGGATAAATAATATACACTGAACAAACATTAAAGTATGTATCAATGTCATAATATTTACTTCGAGTACATACATTTTTTATTTTATTTTTTGACTTATCAAATATTTATTTCACCTACGTCAACAGATTGAAAAGATCAAACACAGTAAAATCGTATATATATTGACAAAATATCAAATATTTTAATCATTTAAAACTTCTATATACATTTGTATCATTTGTGGAAACGCGACTAAAAATGGCTTTGAAGGAATTTGTTATATTCTCCAGTTTGGTGGTATGTATTAAATATATATGTATATATATATATATATAACTAATATTCAGTTTAGAAATAATATTTTATTTAGTTCTCATTCTTCGATAATTCTTACTACAAATAAGTGTTATAGCTAGTCGGTGCTTTATAAACTATTAATCATGAAATATTTTTCTATACCCGAAATCAATAAATGTGAAATATTAAATTAACTTATTGCTATAATATAACGGAAAAATCTCTACCGAAAATTATTATTTGTATGATATCATACATTGATTTAATTTAAACATTAGAAATTTAGTGGACTCGTCTAAAATTAAACCATATCTACTTACATGCTACTACGTGAACGATCGTACTAAAAACTTAAAAATTCCTATACTACTAAATTATTGCAATAGTCAAAAACAATATTTAATAGAAATATATGGATATTGTACATAACACTAAGTGTATCACATTACGAACACCTAATAATACATTTTCAATTATTATTTTATTTTTAATAGTTATTTACTGTACCTAAAGTATGAATGTGTCATGAAGTATTTTTTTATTCCCATTAAAATGAAATAAAAAATTAAAATATACGCATAAGTTGTATGCTAAACAAAATTTCATCGGCAAATAATCTTATTTTTTATTAAAAAAAAATGGACATTGGTCTATAGATTTACGGATATTTTATAAAGTATTTCTTGCTTTTATTATAAACAAAAGTATCATATTTAAATTAGTAAATATTAAAATGATTTAACAATAATTTTCTTTTACTGTTTACGAAAAAACTATAAATCATTATCTAAGTCCAGCCGTATACTTTATTATTATTATACTTAATTATTTTCTCCCTGAAAAATAGTTTGCTTATACAATTTGATAGAATAACGATATTGATTTAGATACTAAGTTAATATATTTATTTTTTTACTATGTTTTATACAAGGACCAACAAGTTAATTAAAACGAAATATTAATTTTTATTCTTTTTTCTTTTTTGAATTTAATGAATTTTCTTTATGTATTTAATTTCAGGCGATTTCCATCATCAACTCTAATATACTTGGAAGTGAAGCGGTTGTCCCACCCAAATCATACATGGATCAACAATACACTCAAATGAAGAGAGATTTGTATGACATGGTTGAGCGTTTATTCAACTTGATGAGCGATGTGCAAAAATTACAAGACATGCAATCAGAATATTTGGAATCAGACGTGGACTTCTCTGCTGTTGCACGTGCAAGCAAAGAAGTGACTCAAACCCAAAACCAATTAATTTCTAAAGTCATGCAATACATATTGGATTCAGATGCATACTTACCTGGATACAAATACATCTACCCAGATTTGGGCAACCCAAATAGTCCCTACAACCCCAATTTTGTCACCCCAGTTATGGTGCCATAAGAGTTCTTGTAATTTTATATTTGTTTTCAATTTTTGTTATTTGTTCTCGTTTTTTTGAAATCAAACGTAATTGATTTAAATTAAAATAAAACAAATGAATCAGCATTAATACCCAACCACGTTTTGTTTTAATAAGAACATACCTAGAAAATCATTTCAAATTATTGAGTGTACAACCCTCACAGAATTATATTACATATAAAAATCATATTACAAATAATTATAATTTTTCAAAATATAATTGAATTATACACAAATGCTTATATTTTATTTTTTACTGAAAACAATAAAAAAATATGAGAAAAATATAAAAAAAACTATTAAAAGCGTATTACGTATCATAGTATTTAATTATTATTGATAATTTATAAGATGAATTTCATATTATCACACGAATATATTAATGAATAATGATATAACTTTCCATTTACAAAATATATTTAAACAGTAAAATTTTAATTTACATTCCATATAAGTACTATATATACGAAAGTAAAAAATTGTTTGGAAAATGTTTGCATACAATGGAAGTTTGAACACGCATACTTATTTCCACGTGATGATAAATTTAGAAATTACAAAATGATAAGTGATATATTTTATAATATAATATTTAATATAGGTACATACATAAAATATAAATATGTTTAATAAATAATCAATAATTGTATCATTGTTACATGTTTAAACGCCATTTTAAGCACCTGGCAATCATATTTCAGTATTTTCTAGAGTAAAAATATAGATTTTCATCGGACATGATAAATAGCAAAAACGCATTGTCGAGCACTACTTTTTTAATATAGTAATGGTGGCAATATTATTGGTATTCAATTTACTTTTATTGGCTGGGTTTTTCCCTCTGGTGTATTTCCTATTAAGATGTTTGTTAGTGATCTAACTTTCTACTTGTCACCACTGATTTACATAAAACTATTTGGAATTCAGGAATATAATAGTAGGTGTTTATGTTTGAGGTCAAGGCCATTGTAACACGTGCCATTTTAAATAACTACGTACACCAAAAATGTATACTGAGAATTCGAATCTTTATATGTAAAACACAAATTTACGAGCTACTCATATAAACATTTATAGATTTATTTTGTTATTTAGTTTATTTTTTATATATTTTTTTTTTATCTTTATTAATTATTTTATATTTTCACATGATAATTTAGCATACTCGTACTAAATATTAACAATAAATGGTGGATCAAAAAAATAAAAATATATAAATCAGCGCAGATACCTCTATAAAATAATAAACTATATAATTAATGAAATATGAACTGAATAATATTGTAATTAGAGTATCGATTGACACCTGTAATTTATAGTAAAAATATGCTGATTGTTTGAATGTACAGACAAAAAATGTAAATTATAAATTTTTTATTTAGTTATTTAGAAACTACAATTTTTTTGTTAATTCAAGCAAAAAAACATCTAGTGTAAGCCCGATAATCGTCAAATCTAAATTAATAAATGCTACACAAAAGTTTTTTCTGTTTTCTTTTTTTATTTTTTACAAAATGTGTTATGTAATAAAATCGATTATTCAATTTATTATTAATATCAGACTATGGCTTAAATTTAATTTTGAGTGAAAGTTATATTGTATTTTGATTTTATGAATTAATTTGAACATTTTTTTTACAAAATTAAACACAAGTTTTAATGGTAATATATAAAGTTATTTTTAGATTATTATTCATTTTACTAGCATTTAAGGCAAAACTTATCGATTTGTTTTTCAAATATCAATATTATAACATGTAAGCAATTATACAAATAGAGTTATTAGCATAACTAAAACTTCGATATGTTGTTTTTAAAAATCAACTACACTAGCGAAGCGGTACCTTAATATATAATGTGTTGTACTAAATATTAACTAAATTCAACAAAAAAAAAAAGCTAAATCAATCTAAGATACAACAATATACTAAAAAATAAATAAGTTTCATATTAAATTCGTGGTTTAATATAAAACTAAGTCACTTTTATTTAAAATTCCATTCCATGTAAAAATGATCGAATACATTATTATAGAGTCCATGTGATACATTTTAGAAAATGTCATCACATGTGTAAATTACAGTAGACATGACTAAAGTTATAGAGATATATATCCACCCCTTATATATGTTAATATTCTTCAATTTCCGGACTTGTAATATAAACTGAATAAATAATGTGTCTAGAATATAAATATGTTTTACTTTCGTAGAATATGTTTGAACATTTATTTATCGCAACATTATATTTTCTAGATGTTTTTGTTATTGGCGTTTTATTTTAAAATATCATCATCTCAAACGACGAGTTTAAATTCAATAATACCTATGATATGTGTAACATAATACATATTATCAAATTATAGGTAAATGTTCATCAAACAATACAATCACACCATATGGAGAAAAAATATAACTATTTTTAAAACAATGTGAAATCATTTATTTTTAACCATACTTCTATTCCAATCGATTTCGAATGGTAATGCTTAAACAGTTTAAATGTAAAACATATTCGAATGAACGAACACAATTTTTAAATAATTTGATGAATTTATATTATTCACTTAAAAATCCTCATAACGTCATAAACTTCGATGCTTACCCGGAACACACTCACAAAGTTGCAATATATTCATATATAGGTTACATTTGTTATTCTAAGCCATCTTCCCTACATAGTTAATCCATCTCCAATACCTTAAAATTATACTATCGGCTCAAAAATAAGATTAATTCAAAGGAATAACCCACTTATATTGAATTTCTCTCGAGTTAAATATTAAAAAAGAATGTCGAAAAGATTTAACAGCACACGACTGTTTTCATATTTTTTTCCAACGGATGATTTAGTTTCGCTGTATTTATGCAACAGATTTAAGGAAATTCTTGTTTATGTTAAATTGATTTGTCAGATTATGCTACTACTACCTATGTATCAATATACATGGTATACATATACGAAGGTCTGGAGGAATATTGACAGACACCGGTCAACACCAAGGCGCGTACTGAAACGTATGACGAGTTTTGACAAAACATAACAGCTTATCTTATATACACAGAAGAGTGTTTATAAATATGGTATTTGATTTTTAATGTCCTTCCCTCATGTAATAGAGCATTATTGAAAAAAAAATGTAATCGAATTTACATAACTGTTCATTAAGAGGGTTGTACAACAATACAGATCGCTTTAGATAGAGCCTCTGTTCCCGTATAAATACGTTACTGATAATACATATGCATGATCATTCACCACCAATCATGGTCGGCTTTCACGATTGAATTTCAGTGGAGTTTTGACAAGGAAATCTACAACCTAGTGTGTTCCCGAAAAAGTTTATTAATACCTCTGGAAACTATTTTAAATATAAGAATAGATATTTTTTTTAATACCTACTTATTTTTCAGTTATTATAGTTTTTTTATTGTAATAATATGCGTAACGTAGTCCCGTCCCCCCCCCCAGAAAAAAAATTTTGAATACACCACCGATGTTAGCGATGGAAAAATGTCATTATCACGCAATCCATAATTATTCGTCCGAACCGTATTTGCGATGATATTTATTTTTCACTCGTTTCAAAATCGCTAATATTCACTGAATATTGATTCATTTTTCACGAACGCTTTTAACTACAAAAAAAGTATCATAATTTACCAAAAGTTATCCGACATTTATCACGGTTTTTAATTTAACAACATTTTGTTATGTATCCACGTTGTTTATCGATGGTACACAACAAATTTTTCTACGGATTCAATCGAGTAACAACGTGCACACGAAACTGACCAAGTCCGACGATGGATGACAACTGGTTGTTATTCTTTTAACGTAATATTTATTTTATGTTTTTAACTAGATTTGATCAGAACGTCAACAAATACCTGTATTTGCATTATTGCGTTATACTTGTTAAAAAATGTAAATGCCAACGTTTACCGAATATCTATTGTGTAAGTCAACAAACAACGGTAAATGGCCCTCATTATTATAATACATATTGTGTTTGTAAAAATTGTTAATATTCACCTTGAAATTGCCGCTAAACCTCAAAATTCATAGGCAACTGTCAACGTTCACTACTATTTCGTCTAAGCGCATATTATGTACATATGAAACGACATACAATCGTTTATTATTAAATTACAATAAGTTGGTATAACACGTACAACAAAATTACTATAATTATATTATTATTTATTATTATACATGTTTTATTGTTTTATTTGTAATGTGCTACCATGTCTTATTATATGATTTCAGTATTTAATCTATTAAGCATTATACTTATATTACTTGTAATCATTTTAACGAGCACATCGTTGATCACTCTTGACGAGTATTAAGAGATTAATCGAGATTAATGATTATCACTTACATCCCAGATGGACCTCTGTGAATCTCAAGTAATTATTATTTTTAATATTTTATGGGTATACATTTTATAGCCACATGTAGATAAAAAAATAATTCATTGAAGTCATGGAACGAATTAATTCACAATAACATGTTATAGGACTCATACATAAATCAGGGGTCAACATTGACTCAACAACCTATGACTCTTTAGCTTATTATCTATGGCTGTTTAGAGTACGCTTCAACATTGATATTTTTTCATTATACATATAAAATCCGATGATAGTAAAAAGTACGAAGATTCTAGTGTACAGATAGAAAATATTGAGATAATATTATTCCTCCATCGTTAGCATACATTTATACGCTTTTTTTTTTTAACTTGCCTTTGTTCGCACATTTATACGTTAAATATCCATTTTCACCATTTAAATAGTGTACAACATGGTTAGTATTTTAATATTATATCTGTACATATGATGGACTGAAACGATTGTATACGTGTTTTAATGATCACTACCATACATGATTTATGTACGTAGAAAACCAAACACAATTGGGATCTTATCTATTCGAGTACACGTTTAGATTTTTTTTCATACGATAAGTTTAAAATTTTAGACCAATAGCTAATTAAACTTAGCTTCATGTATGTAGAGCAACTTTTAGGATAGCTTTGAATTATTTCTTGAATAAATATACACTTGATGATATATGTGTACAAATACATAATATGTTTAGTGGATTATCTTTACGTAAAATTAATAGTATTATAAATAAAAATTATCAAATAGGACTAAAAGTTGATTTTTGTTTATGAAACTAATTTTAAATATATATAAAAAAAAGTAAAAATAAAAACACTGATAAAAGTCGATAAAATAAATGTTTTTAACAGAAAAGTATACACGTGTGCATGCTACACGGATAAAAATTATATATTTTATAATTTTTATTTTTTTCTACAGCGTCAAAACAGTTATTTTTTAAACTCATTGTAATTCAACATCAAAATAAATAAAAAAAAATTTAAACTCCGATTGAATTTTATTAATTATGCATGTCACAGCTGTTCACATTCAAACCGACCTACTATATCTGGGCCAAAGAATTGAAGATAAAATAATAACTGTAGAAAAATAAAGGAAATATAAGAAAAAGAACCGTATTGGTGGATGTAATTAAAGATCAATTAATACGATAATATTCAGATATTTCATCCGGCACGCAAGAAATGACACAGTAATGGTATCCATACAGATCGTAACCGCCGAAATGCGATCGGTACCGCAGGCGACGTGGACACCCTATTAGCGTTTCACCAGTAAACTGTTTGGGTGCTTTCTACTATACAATGTGATATATATATATATATATATATATATTTAAGAATAATATGACGTTCGTCAACAAAAGTTTATCATTTGACGAACGACTCGCTGTGTTTTGATGAAAAAATGACGTCTTGAATATATTAGGCGGTTGTTTTAATATAAAAATGCGTTATAGCCACTCGACGAAAGCCCCAAGACCTAATAATCGTTCACGTGTAGTGGTTTATCGTGTATTAGTGTAGTAGGTTTAATGCCGTGAGATATGTTGACAGGTCAGGGCCTAAGATTTTTTAATTTGTTGTTCTACACACTTAATTTTAAATAAAGGTTTCTAGCCTATGACATAATATTCAGTTAAGATTAAGCCCACCTTCTGAAAATTGATTTTAATGTATAATAAATGATGTACATTTTTCTAAAAAAAATGTATTTAGTAAAAACCAATTCAGTAATATTTGTTGATGTAAATAAATGCTTTTGTAACTTGAATAAACATGATATTATTATAAACTTTAAAATGCTGTAATATACCTAATTGTAAGCCCTGGAATAGATCATGTGGCAGCAAGGGTGATATTGGTTACAAGCCGTCGCAGTAACTGTCTGTATACTCAAACTTAACGTAAGTACTCGTATATTATGAAAACGTATCTTAAATCGTTGAAACACACGTGAAAATGACATTTTATTTCAGGCACGCACAATAATAGTACGATTATTTATTATGGTTGATGGAAGGAGAGGTAGAGTGAGAGAAAAAAATATACATTTGTTTATAAACAAATATCAGTTTACTAAGCAGTATCTTCTGCACCTATCTCATCCCTCACACCGGGTTCCTATCGTACACTGACGACGTAAAATCAAAATAGTGATAAAACATATTAAACATATTAATTCCCGAAGAAAATTTAATAATAATAATAATAATATTTTTTGTTAGTCTTGCCGACGACGATGTCTGCCAGCCGCTCGCTTCCTCCCCTTTCGTAATGGAAAACAAAAGGCTTCCATTACATGAAGCCATTATTACGATATTAACGCTCGTAATACATATAGTGCATTGTTGTGCGTAAAAGTTTTTGGGAGCTCCAAACTCCTTCGGCACGACGAAGTATAGGCCGCTACAGCCAATAAACCATTTTAACGTACAGGCGTTTTATGAGTATTCGTTGTATGGCCTGGAGTTAATTATTATAATAATATGTACTACCCAGATAAAATTATAATACAAAATATGCGATAGTAAGCCTTCTACTTTTGCTTGATAATGTTACTAGTGATTTCAGATCCGGTCGGAAAATTGTACACCGTGTCAATTATCGTCATTAAACGAGTACTACGATAAGCCGACAAGTCGCGATAATAGTAACAATAACGGTTCTAGTAAAATAATACGCAGCATGCAGTAAGATATACAACACACGTGTGATACAATGCGTGCGTAGAAAACGCGAGCAGCTGTTTGGTTTCATCTGTACAGCCATTACAATATTGATCGTGTACCAAAAAGAATATGATTGATTTTCTCTTTTTCGATTATGATTGAACAATTGTTCAGCGATATCCAGAGAATAAAGAAATATATAAAATATAAAGGAACCTATAAAATAATGCGATCAAAAACGACAAAGCAACAATTAAAGGCAATACTTACAGTTCTAAATTATATACTTTTACATATACCGTATTTTGAACTTATAGCCAATAAAAGTTCACCTAACCGTGTAACGTGTCATTCTTCTGAAATCTTTATCAAACTGCTATACATCTTTATACCGTTATAAACTAAAAATTTCCACGAGAATCGTTATAAGTCATTTCAATACGAAATCACAATGTACATTAATGATTATTACCGTAATGTCATAACACTATATATATATATATATATTAATCATGTTCACATCATACATACAATAAAATCGCTTTATAACAATTACAATTTTGATATGTGGGGTTCGGATGTGAGAAAATTGAAATATTTAAATTACAGCGTTCAATCTTGACAAAAAAATGTATAACGAAGAGAAAATATTAATCCACGAAAAAGAAGAAACGTTGAAATTTATTATTTCTCATTCCGGATCAGCCCATAACACTTTGGTTAAATTAGACCAATAATAAAATTCGGTTGGTAAAACCCCAGAGTTTGGAATAAAAGGGTGCGAAGAACGATTGATATAAAGACGTTTCAAATAAAAGTGGTTTTAAATCCCAAATCGTTTACATCCCTGAATTCCAGTTAGGCAAAAAAGTCCCCGGAGTCTTGAAAAAAAAAATGGAATAAGATAAGATTCGTTTTAACATGAATGCAATTTCTTTCTTGGTTTAAAGTTTAATGCCAATTTAAGCTATTGTTTTTAATTTGTTTTCTACGTATAGTTTACCAGATAAGTATCATTATTAAACTAACAGTACTAGTTTTTATTCGAATCTCTATGCATCAATGAGAACAATTTTTAACTAAATTACAGATTTTTAATATAAATGCTTTGAATAAAACCCGGAAGTTCTAATAAATGACAAATCCCACTTTGATTCTAAATATATATATAACTAACTAAATTATTCTTTTGACTTAAAGTAATTATGACTAAGAAAAGTTTTGATTTAATTGAACTAAGAATATATTAATTGAATTCGTTTTGAATTACTTGATTCTAAGTTTAAATTAGTTTCTAATTTTTTTTTATCTTAAGATGGATATTTATTTAATTTTTTTTTTTTTTTTTGAGGAAAAAAACAAAGCATAAAAATATTGAAACTTTCTACTTTGCGAGTATTCCCACTACCACATTGCGTTAAACTTTTAAAGACTTAACAACTTAAAACAGTGCATTAAAAACAATAACTCATATTTCTCTCGCTCTCCTCTCTCGCTTAGAAATGTATGATTATTTTGTGTTTCAAAACTATAAAACAAGATAATATCAAATATATCAAGAATGATTCTTTACTATTGTTCGTACAGTTATGATATGACTGTTAATAAACGTTTGTCATTGCTCGTTAAAAGACGTGTACTCTCCGAAACAAATACTTTTAAAGCTGGATAATTAAAAGAGAGTTTAATATACAGTTTAATCATTGAATCGCCCAAGCGATTTTTCAATAGAATAGTATGAAAAGAAAATACAGAACAATAAAGCGTTTTCTTTTTTTTAACAATTTTAATGAACGATTGTCATGGTTTATCGTTATACCATTATGGGGTCGCGAAGCTGATATTTTTTCACGTGACTGGTTTCATGTTTTTTACAATACATTATTTAATTATTTATTTATTTTTTTTTTTTTTTTGCCACGTTATTTACTTATTTACACATATTATCTTAACATCAAGTGGTTAATATTTCACAACTCACCTATTCCAGCAGCAACGGATATTATAACGACCGACAGCGTAGTCGCATACCATGTCACTTGTGTTTTCGTCATTGGTGAACCGGAACGATCGCACGGGTCTCGTCGAGCTTTACGGATATTTCCACGATTTCCTCAGTTGTTTATTTACGTTGATTACGTCGTATTCGTACGGGTATGCATATGTCCGTGTGAATTTTTTCCTTATATTTTCGGGTTTCCGAGTATGGCACGCATATTCTTAACGTGACTGGGAGAAAACAATTCAAAATCAATTACGGTACCGCACGATCTAAACTACTGACAGTGGTTGTTTTTATTATGTCAAGAGCATAAGCAGAGCGACGAAAAAATAAAATAAAATAATTTCGAAACACGTATAGGTACGGGAATAATACGTTCGGTCGGACGTTTCGCGTGTGGGAAACAAAAAAGTTCACGAAGGGTCCGGGCGTAGAGGCGGCGCACTTGGAACTCACACGCGTTTCTAGGGACAGCGGCCAACGGGACTAGCGACAGTAGTAGGAACCGCCATCTGACGGCTGACGATAAGCGTTACTCGTGGCGACGAAAACCTTGTGCGTTCGTATTATACTCGAGTATAAACGTACGGCGGTGACGGTTTGTTGCTTTATTTCTGTTTTTTTGATCTTTTATCTGAATTACGACTACCGTTGTTTTTATTATTTTTGTTTTATACTTTTTATTTATGGTGGTTAAATATTAGCTGACCCGTTAGCGCAAGGGATGTATCGACTTGTCTTGGAATGACAGTGTGATTTTCCGCTAATGGCTAGACGTTTTTTTTCGCACCAATAAAACCATGTATGAAAAGGAAAAAACAGTTCTAAAAGGAAATATAAATTATGTTTCTAATATTCTGAAATGTTAATATTTTTATTTTTCCTTCGTTTGATATTCTCTAGTTCTCTAACTTAATTATTTTATCATCCTAATGCAATACCATTTTCCTCTTCCGGAGACGTATGATTAAGATTTGGTTTACTTTAATTTTTCATATATTATTATTCAACGTTTTGATCACAACGTCACGAATTTAATCCTGTCATGAGGCTTTAAATAAATAATATATTTCATTAATTTCCCTTACCATTTGTACCAATAATTATTCATTGGTTTCAATCAATTTTAAATCAGTTCAGTCAGTTCTTTTTTTAAAACACACATCTATTGTAATACGTACAATTTTCAATGGGGAATATTATTTTATACAATCTCGCTAAATCGTCTTTATCAAAATTTTACATTTGTTTATATTTAAATATTGAAACTATGTTGCCAAAGTAGTACAAATTAATACTTTTTTATTACCGATCACCGATATCTTGTGATTTATTTGTGGAGTTTTGTCCTTTTTTACTCCAAAAAATTCTTCAAGCGTCATGTTGGTAAATTGAAAGAACAAACTTTTTATTTTTTATTTATTCTCATATATTTTCCCCTTTTCATCAGAATTTTATTGCTATTATTAAACTCAAAAGTGTGTATATCATAACGTACGTACATTTATTATATGAAATACAATATTCTGTAGTTAAAAACCAAAATTTCAGGGTAATATGGTTTACTATGTATGATGATTCGTTTATAGTTTACCCTCTTAAGTTATTCTCTTAAATATTTAATAAATATTAAACCATTACTTCCTAGAAATAAACGTATAACATATAATATGTGAATGAACTGTAAATATACAATTAAAAACATTACAAAAGTGTAGAGAGTATAAAAATAATTGTTTTGAACTAATTAACTACCTGAATCTGTTATTATCTGTTATTATTATTAAGTTATAGAGGGATATTAAGACAAAAAACATTCAATGGAAATATTAAAATGCTTAGTTAACATATTTGTTTTAATTAATTAAAAAAATTAATTAATTAATTAATTGATTAATTATTTTTTTTTTATATTTATATTATAATTATACACTTATATATAAATATACGAGTATAAGATATAAACCAAAATAAAAGCACTGTTCGATATTGTCCGTTTTATAAAATTTAGCAGACATAAGAAATTATATTTATATGTTCGACTATATCATACATTAAAAATCGATAAAACAATATATTATTAAAAATAATATTGTCTCTAAAATTGAAAAAGTCAGAAGTTAATGATTATTTATTTACATAAATTAACAATGGCTTTGATGGCTATAATGTACAGACATTGTTTACACATTAAATATTATCTAATAAAGTTATATTACTAAGTATGTAATTTATTACGAGTATTACATGTATGTTACGGATATACTAAAGGGTGTCATCCACTAAGGTAGTATAGAATAACCGAATAACGACGTAAAATATTGTCTGTTTTCAGGTTTTGATGTAGAAACTTGGTATAAAACACAAAAGATACACTCCCAAATTTGTGTATATACTGTAACCTTACATCGAAAATCAGTAGTTTGTTTGATAAATGCACTGTAAAATTAAAGACAGCAATCTTAATTAAACTGAAAACCTAGACTATCATAAAGTTAATAGTCATACACAAATAGCAGTAAAAAAACTAAACTTGCATTACGTCAACATTCTGTAACAGCGAAAAATAATTAAAAATGTATTACATACAGTAAAAGACATTTGAAAAATATTTAAATATATATCCATTCGTTTACGGAGTGAAAAAATATTCGATTACATTTTAAAGATAATTTTGTCAATACACTGTTCTACCGAAAACTTTCATACTTCTTATTTTATTTTAAACATTTTTAAAATTGGATCTTCAACTGTATGATTGATTTGTAATGAATATGTAATTATGTATATTTATTATATACTTCTATGTAAAGGTTAAATTGGTAATACAAAATTCATTGAAATGTTGTGAACTAACCTAATGAAATTTTGAGAACATCAATAATTTATATTAATACTCCATTAGTACTAAAGCTTCTTTGATATTTATATGTCAATTAATGTATTCGTTTAAGTTGACTTTACATAATTTACCTAATGTCAACATTGTTAGTATTGATCATTGAATTTGAATTATACCCAACATTTTGACTTGATGTAAATCTAATAAATTAAAATGTTTTTTTTATATATCATATTATAATAATATAGTTTTGATTTTTAATACTGTTAATGTAACAAATATACAAATATCGAAAATAATTAAAGAAATATACCAAAATGTAGTATTAGATTAGTATATCATCATTAATAATACAAGTTTTTAAAACATTATACATAAAAGTACATATTAATACATACATTTATGAATTAAAAATTAAAAAAATATTTGATATTATTAATAATGTTATAAATTTCTCCTACTGACAATAGACTTTTAACTATAAGTTTAACTATACTATATTGAAAGCCACAAATCAAATTTTATTGTTAAACTTTAAAAAAATTATCTTAAATTTCAAAACGTATTGTTAATCTATTTACTCGTATTACTGTTTCCATATTATATAAATTTATAAAGTTGAACTATCTATCAGTTTTAAATTATTTTATTGTATTGGAAATGTTAATTTTTATTAAACATATGAGAATATGATTTTTTTCGGATTTGTTTGATAAAGTAAAAAAGTTCGAATAAATGCCCATAAATTCAGTATATAGATGACATTTTCGAATGATATATACAACCATTAATGTTAAGTAAATTTCTTTTATATTTTTAAAACTAATAATATTTTCTTTGGGAAAAAATACAACATAATAGCAATATAGTTAAATATATTTTTAATACTAATTATAAATATATACATTTGAAACTAGTTAAACTAGTAGATAATTATTTTTATAAGAAGAGCTTTAGTATAAATCATAACACCCAACATTAGGTTTTAATAAATATAATCATTACAACAAAACAACAATATAATTATTATATATTAAAATATAAATTATTAATGACTTATAAAAATTATAAATACATAGGTACACCAAAATCTTAACAAGAATATAGTAGATTATCTAATACTTGTATAGCTACTTGTTATCAAGGTTTAGGTTACGCATTTTACACAAAATAAAATTTAAAAACTTCAATACTTATATGTTTTAGTTAAATATATATTTGTTTATAATTATATATTTATAATTTTAAATTTGATAATTTAATTGTATAAATATTTAATTATTGCTAACAATGTAATAAACAATTCTTCTTCCATGGCGAGTTTACTCTTTGAGAGTTTTGGCTAAAACCACAACATCTCGCAATCAGTCCCTGTTATATACTGTATCTTTCCAGTTCTCAATATTCATCCTCACCAAATCTTTTTTTACTCCATCCAGCCACTTTTTTCTTGGTTTTCTTGGTGGCTTTGTTCCATGAGATACCCATGGGCCATCAAGGACCGCTCTTGGTGGTTCATTTTCTTGAAGATACATAATTTGTCCATGCTATCATCTGTCCTCTGTTAAAGTTAGTTATCGTTTCTAATTTCAACATATTCTATACTTCTCTGTTGTATTTCATTAACCAATCTACCGTGCAGATATCTAATATAGGTCGACAATTTTTTCTCCATGCATTAATTTCAAATGTTCTCAGCTTTCTTTCCATTGTGCTAGTTGTTGTTCATGCCTCACTTTTGTACTTTGGGGTTATAGCCACATATAGCTCGGCATTTGTTCTTCTCGGAAACTTTTTAAATGTTAGAAATTTCGTAAGAACGTAGAATGTTTTTTTAGCTTTTTTCAAGCAGATATCCCTTTTTTTACCAGTCGAACAATTAATGTTTATAAATTTATTACTAAAATATTATATAAAATATTTTTTTTAAGTAGTCTTGATCATATTTTTTGATAAATCAAAAAGATATTGATTATATGATTATATGATTTTATTTTTCACCTATACATTTATTTAATATTTATACAAATTATCTTTCAGTGCAGTAAAAATCTCACGAACTTTAATATTTTTTTAATAATTGACAATCAATTGAAAATATAGTACTAGACATTGTACCTTAAAGTTGCAAAATTTTTAAAAACCTAAAAAGCTAGTATAATAATGTTGCTAAACACATTTCTTTACAGAATTGGATCTTTTTTGTGTAAGCCAAACTTTGCTAAAAATGATTTATAGTACTATTTATAAGTTTAAATTAATAAAACTTTGCTCTTATACACCATAGAGAATAAAATGATATGAGTGTCTGTATCTCAATTTCTTTCAAATTAAAATGTATAAGATTTGCATTAAAGTTTTGAAAAAAATTTGATTAAAAGGTTAAAAATATACTGAGTGTCCCAGGATGATTCGACAAATTCAATAACTGTTGTTGTGTTTATTATTTTTAATTTATATATATACTTATGTCCTGCGCTACAACAAAATTACATTAAAAGTATTTTGATTTTTAGAGTTAAAATTTGAAAATTTATAATTTTATTCTAGAATTTGACAAAAAATCCAAAATTACTATTGAGTAAATCGGATTTTTAAAAATTGGGGTCAGATCCATGGGAGGGGTATTTAAAAATTTAGTATCAGACAAAAACAAAAAAAAAAAAAATTAAAATTTTAATTATTTGTACATATAAAAGAAAGGATGGGTAAAAATCCTTGGAACCTTTCCAATTGATATGATTGTAATTTTTTTTTCTTAAAATAGGAAAGAAAACCATGAAAGTACTATACATTTTCTGAAAAATTAAATTTAATCTTTCTTATTTATCTAAATAATAATAATTATTGTTAAGAAAATAAGAAATAAAATATAATATAGTGATTATAACAATATTAAGTTCATAATTTGTCAATTTATACTTATATTTCTTATAAATTGTACGAATATGTATATAATTGTATAATAAAACAATTTAAACAAAATTTATTGTTTTATTTTTTCCTTTTATTCTTTTTTTTTTTTTTTTTAATAATCTTACTATTTATAAAACACTGGAGTATTCTGATATGCTTAGAGTTTTGCATGAAAGTGGTAAGAGCACATTGAAAATTTTTTGGTTATATCTTGAAAAGTTCCCTAAAAGGAATCAATCATCACAAACAACATATTCTAATAACAATTTTACAAAACAGGTAATTTTTAAAATTTAATAAAATCTTAAAAAATAAAATAAAATTTAAAAATTATTAATATTTAATACTACTTTATTATAAAAAAAAAAAAAAAAAAGGTTCAAAAATATATTTTCCTTATACAGAATATAACAAAATACAGTTATTGTTTGCTTGAATGTAACTAAATTTGAGGGACAAATATAATCATTTTGGCAAATAATCATTTATTAATATTAATGAAAGTTTATGTAAAATAAATATTATAGGTATAACAAAAAAAGGTAACATTGCATTATTTAATAATGTTCTATTCATTATTTAATAATTACATGCATATTTTTGGTTTGAAGATACAACGAAGCTCGAATTTTAGACGCGAAAATTTAAAGATATACGAGTTGTTACAGCAGTATACTATATCAAGGGTGTACCCAAGGGGGGTTTTTTGGGTTCGGACTCTCCCATTAATGTTTAATAGTAAATAGTATAATAATAGTATATAGTGTATTTTAATTTCCCATTATCTTCAATATACAAAGTTTATAGATTATATAATATAGGTACCTCCTATAGTGTATAAACCATACTATAGTATATTAACAGTAATTTTTTGGAATTGAGTTAAACTATAATTATAATTAGAGAACAGATAATATAAGACTTTTGGACCCCCCCCCCCCCCATAAAAAATTCCCGGGTACGCTCCTACACTATATTACACACATTATTTTAGTTTTATTTATTTTTTCAATTATTGCTTCAAGTCTAATAATAACGAACTAATATTTTATCTGTGTTGTTGTTGCAATTAAATGTGTTTATAAAAAACACCTTGGAAACGACTGTACTCTAATTCTACCGTTTGACTACATCTATTCCAACTGTACAGATTAATTATTTAATTAAATTATATGTTAAACTAAATTTTGTATTATTTTTTCATTAACAAAAAAAAAAAAAAAAAACAGTCCAAACATTCATGATCGTCCTATAATTTGAACGGCCCATGGAGATTTTTTCAGTAGCCTACGAGCTCAATAAGCTTCTGTATAATATCAATTTTCTCGTTTTATTGTACTTGCATTTTTGAAATTATTGTTTCTATATTATGTTTTATATTAATTATTATTATATATTAAATTTATGACTAAAATTGTTAAAATACACGTACGGTAGGAGTGTAAATATAATTAGATATTAAATGACAATTTAATTAAAATTGATAAACACAATCGCCTAGAGTTAATCATTCATCATTACCATATGCTATTTTGTACAATATATTATTATACATTCATAATAATCAAATTGATATTTAAAATAATACATTTTTATTTGAATAACCATCTGTATATTATTTTTAAGTACCCCCAAACATAATGTCGCGATAACTTAACTGAAAATTATAGCTCTACACAATTATTATCGAAGTAAGCCAACATCAAATTTATACTATGAAATTTGTTACAATTATAAATATTAAATGAAAATGTATTAAATCATAATCAAAAAATTACCTTATTCAATAATAATGATACTGATAGCATGTTTTTTTTAATGTTTCGAATAAATTTTATCACCAATTTTATTTTGATAGAATGTACAATAATTGTATAATGATACTGATAGCATGTTTTTTTTAATGTTTCGATTAAATTTTATCACCAATTTTATCTTGATATAATGTACAATAATTGTACAATCGTTTTAATTATTAAATTCACATTTTCAAAAACTTTAAAAGATCTTAATAAATCAATGGTTAAATTTTAATAAGTTATTTTAAAACCATATTTTTTCTAAAAATCAGATTAATAAAATGACGATTTTAGATTTTTTTTTCAAACTATAGGATAAAATTAAAATTGTCAAATTTGAGTTACATGTATCAAAAAAAAAAAAAAATTTATATACAATTCTGTTGTAGCGCAAGACCTATGTATATATTTAAGAAAAAAATCAAAATTAATAAACAGAACAAAAATTATTCCATTTGTGGAATCATTCTAGAATATGCTGTATAGTTGTAGCTATACACAAACATTCAAAAACAATTTTTAAGTTTTTCTTCTCCTTCGCTTTTCTCCAAAATATTTGAAGTCACCCAATTTTGTCCTAAACCTCCACTCATCTCGATTTTTTACATTTCCTAAGAAAAAAATGAATACTAATATTGTAATATAATCTGATAAACTATGGTGAAAATGTTGTTTTTACTAAATAAATTTAACCTAACAGCCTTTGTTACGTTTACGCTCATTATTTAATAATCTACATAATTCCAGTTAATGTGTTGAATTTTACTGAGCTAACCAATTGTATTGATAGTAAATAAATTATAATTGATATATTATATTATTTGTTATCAAATTTCTTAGGCGACAAAACTCAAATAGTTATGTTGAGCTGTCTTCTCCAATATGAGTTTCTCGACTTTTTTTACACCATCAGAGAAATTAGAAACTTATTTTTTTTAATGATTTATAGTTTTTAAAAACATAAAAACTATATTGCAAAAAACAAATTTTTATTAAGAGTCACTCAAAATGCACCACTTATTTTCTTAAAAGAATAAACAAATTTTATAAATACAAAATTGTAAATTATGGTATAAGCAACATTCTTAGTGTCGCAACTAATTTATAGATTAACCCCACGCCTTAAGACTTACCCATGTAAAAAAAAAAAATTTTAACAATGGTGTTTCTCATTCCGGGGGGAGGGTAGCCCCCCATAAATACAGTACTGTTAAAAATGTATTATAGTAGTTTTAAAATGATAAGTATCTTTAAAAATGTTTACAAGTAAATATTAGTTTTTTTAATTTGCATGAACATGAAATAAAAAATATACTTGCTTATGGATTATAAAAAAATAACATAAAATTAATGAAATTAAATAATTTTATATTATTTGCGATAGCTTTATGTAGTATATATAAGTATAAGTATTGCATTTTCAACAAAATAAAAATAAATACTCTTTTAAACAATCGTTTAACTTTTTCGGTCAATCAAAATAATTGAATTATTACAATTAAGTTTTTTTTGGTAGCTATTTACTTTTTTACTAGTTAAATCTAAAATATGTATATTTATAGTCAACCAAGTGTTGCGTTGTTATAGCCAAGTTCTATGCACATTCAGTTTTATCGATTTTTTTTTTTTTTTTTATAAGTAAATATAATTAAATTATATTCACTATATTATCATAAAAGCAATACCTTATTAAATGGTTGTATTAATAATGCATATAATTTGATGCAGCTATAATTGCAATATAAAATTACGGTATTAAAATACCCTGGGGTATTCAGGATACTGGTATAAAATTAACTCCATTTGTGAATCGTTATAGTTAGAACGGGGATAATTTCATTAAAATCGGTGTTAGTTTTATAATATTAGTTAGCCGAAAATTATATAATCACTGAGGTATACCTACAGATATAATTTACTGTCCCGTAGTCCATATTACTAGTTCTATGCTAATTTTGAAACTACAGTCGGTTCGGTATTCTTTGCACGTAACATACGTTGTTAAACAAGATAAGAGTTCCTCGTAAATGTTCAACTCTTATATCAACTACAATGGACTTCAACATCGAATCAAATAATATCTGCAATACAACATTAACCGTGTGATACCAAACAGTAATGGTCGTGGGTAAAATATTAAAATATCCAATCAAATTAAATATTGCATCGAAGTCATGGAAATTACTCCATTAGTTTTGAACACCCTCACGGATAATTATAATAACATACGTCGACCAATGACACTGCACATTTCTTTGAATACCGCGCATGACTAAAATACTGTGTGATACAGAATTCGTACGAATATCATATCGTTAAACAAATAAACTGAATAAGTCATCATATACGTAAAAGAGTAAATATTTTAAAAAAAACCCTGACTAGTTGGAATCAATATATCACTCACGTATATTTGATTACAATTTTGCGTAATATATTGATATGAAAATATAAAGTCTCAATATTTGTATTTTCTTCAAAAAATCAACTGCTTGTATTTTCATTAATTGGCATACAATCCGCTTGTATTATGATGTGTAGTTGTGTAACCAGGATGAGTTGTTGAGAGCTTTAACCTCTACCGGAGTTTTCCGAACAATCGATCGGTATCAACTACATCAGTGATGGGTTTTTTTTTCATAAAATGTATGTTATCTTACACCGGACGGACTTTAACATAGATATATATATATATCTATATATATATATATATATATACATATATTTAATGTGTAATTTGATGTTTGGACCTTTAACAGTAACTATAATTCACACTGATCAAAAATTTAAATAATTTTAAATTGCTAATCATTGATTTAATTTTAGATTTTGTACATAAAAATTTTCTATAATGTATTGTATTTTGAAACACAAAATGAAAATGTTATATTGCATTTCAACAATTTATATATATTTTTTTATATTTCAGTAATCGTATATTATATCCCCCCATAAAACTTAACGGTAAAAAAAAGCCAAATTTCGAACTCCCTCCCAAAAAAAATCGGCCTGTCAAAGTAGTGAAATTTACATTGTGGCCTAGTCTGGTATTTTTTAATTCATAACCTCACTGCACTCTTACATTAAAGAGCAACACTCCTCTGTTATTTGTATTGTTTAACACAGCCAATTTCTGAATGAGGCATAAACTAGACTTGACCGCAATGTAGATACCACTACCTAATATGATTCGCTGTCTTTTTTGAAAAGAAATCTAAACCATTTTCTTTTTTCTGAGTTCTCTTCTCCCCATCACCCACGTAACTCATAAATGAGTACATTCGATAATGATGTTTTATGCCTCATTTAGAAACTGGCCGAGTGTTAAACAATACAAATAAAAGAGGAGTGTTGGTCTTTAATGTATGAGTACAGTGAGGTTATGAATTAAAAAATGCCAGACTTGGCTACAATGTAGATTTCACTACTTTGATAGGCCGACTTTTTTGGGAGGGAGTTTGGAACTTAGCCTTTTTTAACCGTTAGGTTTTTTTTTTTTCGAGATATCATTTATTTTTACGGGCTTCAGCATCGTGGACAGCGTGTTATTATTATTTTTTTTATTTTTATTTTTTTTTATTTTTTTATTTTTATTTTTAATTTTTTTTTTATATGTCGTAGATTTTTTCTTATAAGACCGTTTAGGTTTCTGTCGAGGAGCTAAGATATTGGACTCTTGAACGTTGTCAATACCAGGCAATGATAGCCAAGTACGGTCTTTTATTTTTGGTTGTCGATACTTTTTATTTTGAATATCTGTTAATTATGGCCTATACAAAGTTCTTAGATGGTTGTATTCAACAATGGCACTATACTTGGCTTTCACCTGACAGTGATCAAAATTAATTAAGTGATCTCTCTGGAAGCTCGTCACCCTAGAGTGGGCCACGTATGCTTGACCACACGAGAATGTTAAGTTCTCAACATTAACAAATCATTTCGCAAAATTAATCCCTGACTCTTATGGATGGTAATGGCATAAGCTAAGCAAATGAGGAATTGATGTAGGTACACATAAGCTTGGCTGATGATTTCAAACTTAACTAATAATTCCATTCAATACATAAGAGCATTCAACTTTTCATCAAAGTTTTCTTATGACGTTACTACGTAAAATTATCGTCCGTATATCGACGAATATTATTAAAATATTCAGTATTTGAATAATTATATTATAATTTGTATTTGAATAAAATTAATTTACAAAAACATGTTTTATAAATATATATATATATATAAGTCAATTACAAACCATTTCTTATTACCATATAGGAACGCTGTTTGAAAAAAACGTTTATGCGTGATAAGCGCACCACTTCATACGTTTATAAATACACTCTCTAAAGCGGCATTAATTTTGAAAAAAATTAATTTTTTAGATTTTGCCCTTTAGTTACACTGTAAAGCCTACCTTTGTGGCAAATTTCACGTTTCTTCCTATACGAGAAGAGCCTTATAATTTTGATGATCAGTGAGTGAGTGAATCAGTAACAAAATTGTAAATTTTGAAATTCTCCCATTTTGAAAATGTACAATATTAAGGGCTAATTTTACCACTGCGTCCTAAGCTATTTGAGATTAATCTGTGTTTTATATTTCAAAAGTTTATCTTAAGAGGAAACAGAGATATATGGGTTGGAATAATCGGGTGAATTAGTTCGTGTAAATTTACACTGACATTGCTGGAACTTGGCCGGCGCACTGCCATGCACTCAGATAAAAATATCATAATTTTACATTATACACAAGAATTTATAAATAATATATCCCGTGTATGATAAAATAATTACATTAAATAAATGCATGTACATTTAAATATAAATACATATATCATTAGGTATGTGTTATTCAATTTTTTGTTTTTGATGCAAACTATTTTGGTCGTCAAGAATAATACAACGTTGACATCGAGGGGTTTCTGTATGACCTCTTTGATATGTCAAGAGATCCACTCCAAAGTTCCTAGCCTTCAGAACTTCCGTAAACCGACACGTACGATTCTATCTCTATACTCGTTGTAGTTACGTCTCATGTGTCCATTTTTTTTTTTTTTTTAAAGAAGCCTGTTACACGGTTTACACTACTTAGATTCGTCTATTCACTTGCCATATCATGCATATACTATACGAAATCGATATTTTCCCCTGATTTTTATTTAAGATAATATACATATATGCATCTTTTGATAATCAAATATCAAATTAATTAAAACTAATCGACAATTGGGTGCTTCTAAATATTATTTGAAAATATGATACGATGTTGATGTAAATTTTAAATTTATTTGTATAATATAATAATTATCTTTTTCAAATTAAAAATTTACGATTCTGCGTCTTATCGAAATATGTTTTTTAAGATATGTAATAAATTGTATTGGTTATCATATATCTGTACTAGGCTATAGAATATTGTGATAAATCTTCGACAAATATATTTTTGGATATGCTAAATATTTATTTTATTAAGCTTAAATAATTCTTATAATAAATAACAACTCTAATATTCAAATCAAATAATCCAATTAGTAGTAATCTAATAATTCCTACACAATTTTTTAGTAAAAAAATCACATGATATGTATTATTTTATATTAAAATACGTTATACAACAAATCTTATGCATATTCTTTAGTAAATTCAGTAGTATTTAAATGTTACTATTTCTTCGCATGAACCACAATTTTTTTTTTCGTACAAAATGTTATGTTTTGTTGGGTAACTAATGATTTCCATCACTTTTGAAATTATTTTTTTATTGATACAATGACATTTTTATAAATTTCCTTGATATAAGTATTCTTCATTTTTTTAATTACAGTATTTTATGTGTAAATACATTGAACATAGTATACGTTTACAAAGTTGTTATTCAATTTAATTGTAAAAGTCAAAAACACTAAATTTGTTGACTAAATTAATATAATATATAGTTGATGAATTACATAAATAATTATTTTTATTCGTTTTAAAATGTATAGAATAATTTGAAACTTCTACCGCGTAAATGTTTATTATAGTTCTTATCTACAATAATTATAGAATTATGAACATTTTTATTACACGATAATAATCATAATTATAATCACTTATAAAGTAATGATAGTGTGCAACCGATTTTTTATTCGATAATTATTATTATTATTATTATTTAATGATTGATACAATCATAATACGAGTACTACAATTTTGTAGTGGTGAGTGAGGTGTGATCTCATAAAATAATATGAAAGAGAGAATGGATTTTAAAAGATTGAGAACCCATGGTATTTTTTTTATTATATTTGAATAATAGTAGGAATACATTATGACATAAGTCTTCGAAATTTTAAAACAATTTTGAATGAAAATCGAAACACATAATCTATAAATATTTTTAAAAAAATTATAAGCCCAACTTGATCGGCTTACATCCACCCAATGGTTTTTGTATTAAGAGTGGCTTTCTTTGATATTTACCGACTATCATCGGGAAGCCGAATCCAGTAGGGACTCGCTTTAATATATAGTAATTATAAAACTGTCAATCAACTGTTTCACTAATTAATATAATATTATATAATAATATATAATACTATTTAAATCAGAATATTCTTTAGATATATATATATATATATATATATATATATATATATATTTGTATTTATTTTATTTAAAACAAGAGTTAGATATACTCAAAGAAAAAATAATCATCAATATTATTCAAAATAATCAATTTTACTACATTTCAGTTTTATTAACTTTAAAACTCAACTGTTCTAAATTTTAAAACTGTTTATCATGTTATAAAAACATAGCTATATACATAAAAATCATCAAACTACAAAATTATTTTCAATCACTATATTTAAAATATAATTAATTTAAATTCAGTGTTAAAGACTATGTAAAATTTATTGAAAACGAGGAATAAAATAGTTAAACTATAATGAAACTTGACGGTAAATTAACTTGAATTATATAGCATTTATTTATTTTATATATATTTTACGTAAAATACCTATTATCTGTGTTTAATATTATTATTTTTCGATTATTTTGATAATATATAGCGTAGAAAAACCATTTGTTTTTGTGCTTTTCAAATGACTAAATAGTCTTATATTTATGGAGTAGGTATTCATAAAACAAATGAAGTAGAAGTTTGTAATTTGTAATTTCTGCAGTAATTCATTAAACGCATATAATATATTCCCTTCCATTAGATATATAAACGCATAATAAATATACGTAATAAAACTGACAAAACTATAAAATAAAATAAAATTATGTGTTTGAACTTGATATATTAAAAATAAAATAAAAAAAAATAATACTAAATAATATTAATAGTATAATATACTTGAATTGATGGTTTTAATAGTTTCTTACCCAGTATCTATGTTTCCTCAATAAATATACATGGCATACTCAGGCATACTATTAAAACATAGTTTTAACAATTTATAACAACACATTTCCATGACGTCATCTCGTATTATGTAACCTGCGACACCGTGGTTGCTTTTTTATACTCTCAACTTTTATGGAATTTCAAAAGCTTGCATACATTTAAAACGGCTAAATAACGAAAACGTTTTCATAACAATATTCACTTAAAAATCCACTCGTTAACACTACATGTTTTTAATCATAATCCGACATAATAAAATGTTATGTTATTTTTTCTTTGTTACTATCCTAACGAAAAGATAAATTCGTTGTATGTTTCGGTAAGTTCTTATCCGATGCTTTAGGGTTTCAAAAATATAACAAGAAAATTAGTCCCCAGGGTATACAAAAAAAGTATGTGTATGTGTGTGTATATATATATATATATATATATATATATATTATAAGACAGAAATGCAATAATTGTTTATACGACGTATTCTTTTTTTCACGTACATTTTACGTTGTTATTGTTCTCTCGAGAAACACGAAACGAAATAAAATTAAACCGTACCGGGCTTTTTTCTCGTTTCATTTTAGTCGACGGTCGGTTACCGGAGACGTAGTTGCCCCGTTCGCACGACGAAAACACTCCGAATGACCGAACCGTTTCATACGCTTAATCGTCATGAAACGATACCGGTCGGGTTGATTATTGCTCGTGATAATAATCGAATACGTTTACTAGTTGGCGTACGAAAACTGGCGTATAGGTTATTTTTCGACGTCTGATGATAAATTTTCGTACCCATCGGGCATGATAAAACTTAAAATAATATGGAATGTTTTCGAAAATGAGTGAAATATCTTGAATATTACTTAAAGTATTAAAAATAAATTATAAAAAAATAGAATTTAAAAAATAAAAATAAAGATATTCCAATGCTATTCGACAGTTACCTAAATAAATATTATTTTTATAATATTTATAATAAACACTATTAAGTCATGTGCATCGGATATAGATACTAACATTAAGCGTACTGCATTATCAACGTAACGTTTCTAATTCCAGATTCATCATTCCACTTCTCCGTAAATAGATGTAAAATTATTAAAACATATTTATAAAATGTTATACTTGCTAACCACTCGAATAAATTGAATTCGTCTAGATAATAACTATTTACAATATTTATACTTTGTACTGCACTACTATAGTGCTTAAACATATTGTATTAATTTTTAACCAAAAACTGCAACCAATCTTATATATTTTCTGCTTATACTTTCATTGCCTCAAAACATGGAAGATACATTTCCTTTTTTAACTAACCAAAACAAGTACTTCTCAGTTTTTTTTTAACCTTCCTATTTTCTTATTGATTTCTTTTTCCATGTTTATTCAATAAACAATTCTAACAACACAATAATAATATATGTTTTACGTAACAAGGCAGGCGGGCTATAACACATTATGTATACCACGCGATTATAACAACAACAATAGAATATTATTTAGTCATCTGATATCGATTACAGAGGTCATAACTCAAAACTAAAAATCCATTATTGAATCCTGCTAAATTTGTTTATTTTTTGATATTGTAACAAGAGTCCTAGTATAAAATAATAAATCATTTTTAATTTGTCATGATTGACTGTAATAAAATTTAAATATTTTTTCTTAGATAGAATTACACTGTGATTATATTGTAAGAAACCTGATAAGGAATATGTTGTGGATGAGTGAATTTGTATCATGAAATAACCTAGTTGCCGGTGGTTTCATTTTCCTGGACAAACCATATTAAAAACTGCTACTGCCTCCTAAGAAATGATTCCAAAAATACGAGTTTTAACATATAGGGGGTTAATTAATTAATTTATTTATAATACATTTAAACGGACTATACCTATAATACATAATAATGATCGCATAGTTTACAGTAATTAAAAAGTATCAGTCGCGCATTTTATTGTAATATAATATAATTTAAGATAACATGACATACAAATAATAATCATAATATATTTATAACATTATTTAAATATACATTAAAATAAAAAAGATTATTACAAAATAATAAATCTACATATTACATGTTCATAAAATTTATTAATCTAGCAATAGGAGCGTTTTAAACATAATTTGTTCAATGAAATGGTACATAAAATGTATTGGATTGTCTAATAGGGAAACCGGGAACCAGGAAATTAAATTAACTAGTAATTCCAAGCAATTGATGATACCATTTAATAATTTAAAAATATAACAAAGATCAAGTCTAATTCTCTTTGTTTCGAGAGTTTCTAAGTTAATTATTGATATTAATGGTGAATAAGATGAGTGTCGTGGACGTTGGATACCACATACCAAATGCAAGAAACCATAAGTAACGATTTTGAATCGCTTCAATAGCTCCAGTTAGACCAGGTATATAAGGAGAATAAACAATAGAATTGTAATCAAGTGTCAAATGAATTAGTCAACAATAAAGATATTTTAGAGCTATTAGATTATTGAAGTCATAATAGGTTCTATTTATAAGTCCTAACATTGAAGCCTATTTATGTATGATGTATGCATCGTGATCCCTGAACGATAAAGAAGAGTCAATATTTATATCAAGATCATTTATATAGGACACAGTAAAATCTAAATAATAAATATTTGACGCAGTAGTTAATGATTAAAAGAAAAATAACACCGTCCTGCAAAATATTTTGTTATTTTTGTTGTTTGTATAATAATACCTGATCCTTATAGATCTTAATGCGCAAAATTCAAATCTGAAATTAGTTTGTCTCTATCACGTCTAGCTTTTTTACAAGATAGTATAACATTTACCTATACTATAACCTATACTAACCTATACTATAACCTTATAGGTTATATAAGCCACCTTGTTGACCTAATAACATTCCCAAAACTTTTAAGTCACCACAAACAATCCACTTATGTAGTGGATATTGAACTTTTTCTAACATTAAATGTAAGTTTTCGTACGTTTCTTTTAAATGTACAGAATGTGCAATGGGAATAGACGCTAACTGGTTTCCGTT